>NC_133649.1:238998470-239298470 GCF_009905375.1 Apium graveolens | reverse complement strand
TTGTTGTTTATAGGTTACCAGACTCGTCCCGAGCCATTAATCACCCTCAGTCGCTCAGGCAAGTTTTCTATCCGTTATACTGTTGTTGTGATGTATACACTTGTATATGCATTATCTTGTGATAGATGCATAATGGTTATTTAGCAAATTCTTGCGATATATTGTAGTATGTAATATGGTACCTATGCATGCCTGTTTCGTATTCGTGCCATATATATATGTTGATTCAGTTGATAATACCTATGCTAGAGAATAGCGGTAATTTGCATATACCCTTAGTATAAGGACCCAAAGGTGAAAACATTTTCTAAAACCGGGAGTCGAGGATCCCGAGTAGATTTTATATATATATATATTTATATATATATGGTTATAGTTTTCAAAACTATTAATCGAATAAGGTTTATTCGATAACTTTATTTTATTAATGAATATTATTTCGAATATTCATTCGAGGGCTTATGACTCAGCTTATTTTATTTATTGAATTTTATTTCGAATATTTATTCGAGGGCTTATGACTCAGCTTATTTTATTAATTGAATATTATTTGAATATTCATTTGAGGACCTATGAATCCGATTATTTACTGAAATATATTCTTTATTTTATTAAAGAATAAGGTGTCGATAATCAAACTTATTTTTGATTATTCAAATAAAGATAGTACTTTCGTATAAGTATATCTTTGGTTATTTAATACTCATTTCAAGTATAAGTTTTACAACCTCTACTTCAAATATTTTTATAAGGATTATCTTTATGAGAATATTATTTAAATAATAATATTCAGATATTTTCTAATATATCGGGACTGATTTACTTTATTAAATCAGCATTACTCCAAACACTCTTTAAAGTGTTTTCGAGTCTTCAAAATGATTTTTAAAGGTTAGAGCGGATCCCAAAACTTGTTTTCAAATTTAAGATCTTCCTTTTTGAAGGGGACTTGAATACTCACTCAAAAATCTAAGGGATCCGGCTCTGTGATGCATTTTATATTCGCAACAAGGTTGCCGTTTTGATAAATGAATTGATTACTTACCCAACACTCGGGAAGTAAAATTCTTGGAACAAGTTAATCCATTAACAGGCATCGCCTGGGAAATATCGGTGAGTTTTCCTTTCCAACTAGATACGACTTCTTAGTGGAGCCGTATCAACAAGTTTCTACTTGGGGAAAGTGGGGACGAGCTTTACGTTTCAGAGTCATGGATTTCATCTGAACTAGGAGTGGCGTAAGTGGTCTAGTAGCGCCGGCCCAGCTTTATTATATTGGCCCAAATGGCCTGGAAGTTCCGCTAAGGCGGTCCATTCCTTAGGAGTTCAGTGTTCGGTTGACAAGTAAATCCGACAGGTTCTCCTCTACATGTAGAAAATGGTGGGGTTGTACTACTACGACTGATCATCGTAAGTGGTCTTCCTGGCACGACAAACTCCCGTAATGAGTTCATCATCCAATTGGATATTTCTGCAATACTACCCAGAGCACTTCGATAGAAAGGCTACGGTTGGGCGATTGTTGAGTGTTGGCAGGGTCAAGTTTTCAAAATGATGTGTGCATCAAATGAAGTATCTCATAACTTCATTTTATTTTGATGATATTTTAAAGATTGATTCTATACAAGTTTTGTCTTGTAGCTTAATCTATGGGATGAACTATTTATATATTGAACGGTAGTAGTTCAAGTATTATTCGGAAAAGATATAAGTATATTGGAGTATCTTGTAACTTCCTCTTTTAAACTTATATCTAGTAAATGATTATCTTATGCATGACAAAGATTTTCAGAAAAATGTTGAGACAAGGTTAGATATATGAGATCACCTTGCAACGATCTTTTTATACAGTTATAAACTGGAACTCTGTGTATATTATGCATGGAAGAGGACTTCCAAGATTTTGAAAAGTATATATACATATATACTGAATATTTTGCGACTTCATCGCATTAAGATATCAAACTTGGTTCATTTCTTTTGACCAAGACTTTCATGAGTACTATGAGAAGGCTCATATATTGTTAATCATTATACATATTATTTTGGTGGGCTTGCTGCTCACCCTTGCTTTCTTCTTTCATCACACAACAACAGATAGAAAAGATGAACAGGACCAAGCTCCCGATTCGCGAGCGGATAGGAATCGTTCCGCAGTTTCCTATAGGCGTTGATGTCGCTGTAGCTGAGGTAGGAACTACCAATAGGCTAGGCTTTGAACTTTTGATGTACCAGATTATGTATATTTATGAATTGTAATAATGGAAAAGAAATGTAAATTTATTCATAAACCTTTTTAAGGTGTATTCGCATATAATTGTGGAATAAAATGACTTGTGATTATTTTTGGATACTCATCTCTGAGACTATAACTTGTGGTGTGTGTGTTTATTGTGGGGTCACAGTACAGAGTAGTTGATTGTTTATTAAGATTGAGTGTTATTAAGGGAAATGGAACTCGTGACACTCCGGATCCCCAACCCCGGATTTGGGGGTGTTACACCCTACCCCCGAACCTGTAGCAAGTTCATAACGTGTTCCATGTATCAATGTTAAGGAAGTGTAATTCGGATTCCAGACAAATAGTGGATGATGATGTCATCACACCACAAGGAGAAGACACGTGGAAAATGGATGACCTAAGCTTGATGACCTAAGCATGACAAGTGGGAAGGATTGGTTGGTTGATTGTGAGCCACACATTTTTCACCATGGTAAAAATTTAATCAATTTCCAAGAAAAAAGAAGAAGCAACCACACATAATTCATAAAGAAAAAAAGGAAGAGAAGTTGACTTCCTCTCTCAAGAACAAGCTCTCGTCCCTTTCTCTTTTTCAAGAAGAAAAATTGCAAAAATTCAAGCTTCACTCCATAAACAAATCCAAGGTAATTTCCTTAGCTTCTTAATGATTAGATAAGCATATATTAGGAGTTTAAGCTTCCAATTCTTCATGAATCTCTTCCATTAAATCAAGGAAGAAGATGGTGAATAGTAACTTTCAAAAAAATAACTTTAGCTTCTTGAATTTTTATGAAAGTTTAAGGTTATATAAGCAAGGATCAAGGTTCTTTTAGACATTCAAAGCTCTTGTGTTGTGTTATGAAGTTTCAAGAAGGTATAAACTCCAAACCCTAGCTATAATTTTGAGTATTTAGGAATGGTTTTGATTGATATAGTATATGAGAAGCATGATGCTTGTTTGCTTAAAGTTTGGTTGAGTTTGTAGTGATTTTGATGGTTGAATCTTGGTTATTAGTTAATGAACCTTAGTATGGTTAGTAGCTTTTGTTTGTGATTGAATGAGTTGGATAAAACACGAAGTAATGGACTGATGTAGTGAGGTTTGGATGGATTTTGGTTGTAATGTTGGTTGTAATTTGGTTTGTAATTGATTTGGAGTAGTATAAACTTTGGTAATCGCGTAAACATAGCTGTTGTAATGCCCGATTTACCTTGGACTGTTTTTGTTCTTAACTTCAGGACCCGTGAACTCACTGTTAGATTCTGACCATTGCCATTTTTAGATAGTTCATGTTATGAGCTTCGTTTTGATATGTGGTTCGCTAGAATTCGATGTACGGTTTAGGAGAAACGACCGTTTTAAGTAACGGTGTTTCACGAATGAACTATTACCCCTTGCCTTACTTTGAAACCTTGGTTAAGGCCCTTAAATGACTAATTGGAGTATGAAACAATTATGTAAAGTGGATTAGGAAGTTGGTAGAGTACTCGCGAAAGAATCACCTTAAAATTCTTAATGGTTAATTTATTAAAAATGGTGGAGCCGAGGGTCCTCGAACGACTAATGTGATTCGTTAAGCGTAGGAGTGACTATAAGTGAACATTAGGGTTCAATTGGTTAAAGTCTAGTTTCTTAAGAGACCGGGGTTTAATTCTGACTTATGTTGTTGTTCATAGGTTATCGGACCCACTCTAAGCTTAAGTCTATCCGGGAACACTCATGCAAGTTTTCTACCCGTTATACTGTTGTTGTGATGTATATATGTATATGCATTATCTTGCGATAAGTGCATGATTGTTATTAGCAAATTTTGCGATATATTGGAGCATGCTGTTATGGTATATATGCATGCCTGTTTCGTAATCTTGATATCTAATTGTTGATTCAAATGCTTATAAGTTGCATAATACCTATGCTAGAGATAAGCAGTAGTTGCGTATACCCTTAGTATATGGGACCCAAAGGTGAACATTTTCTAAACCGGGAGTCGATGTTCCCGAGTATAATATATATATATATATATATATATATTGATATAGTTTTCAAAACTATTAATCGAATAAGGTTTATTCGATAACTTTATTTTATTTAATGAATATTATTTTGAATATTCATTCGAGGACTTATGACTCCGCTTACTTTATTTAATGAATATTATTTTGAATATTCATTCGAGGACTTATGACTCCGCTTATTTTATTAAATAATATTCTTTATTTTATTAAAAAATAATGTTTCGATAATCAAACTTATTTTCGATTATTCAAATAAAGATCGTACTTTCGTATAAGTATATCTTTGGTTATTTATTATTCATTTCAAGTATGAGATTTAAAACTTCTACTTCAATTATTTTTATAAAGATTATCCTTTATGGGAATATTATTAAAATAATAATATTCAGATATTCTCCCACATACCGGGACTGATTTATTTTATTAAATCAGCATTACTCCAAACATTCTCAAAAATGTTTTCGAGTCTTCAAAATGATTTTAAAAGTTAAAGCGGATCCCAAAACTCGTTTTCAAATTTAGGATCTTCCTTTCGAAGGGGACTTGAATACTCGCTCAAAAATCTAAGGTATCCGACTATGTGGTGTATTTTATATTCGCAACGTGGTTGCTGTTTTGAGAAAACAATTTGATTACTTGCCCAATGTTCGGGAAGTAAGTCCATCTAATTGAGTCGGCATAAGCGACAGGCCGGGGTACGGTCTATGAAGGTGTAAGAGGCTGGGTGACAGTCCATCCACGCGTGAGTGGCCGGGTAATGGTCTAGCGCGAGGTCCTAATGCGGCCAGGGTGATTACCGGCGAGGAATTCATCCATCTACAGTAGAAAAGGTTACTTATTGGTATCTTTGCCTGATCAGCAAGATATCGGGTTTATGCCAAGGTTTTCTCCTTTCCTAATTCATTAGATATTGCAACTCTGTTTATAATTTTCATAAGGGAGGTTTTCAAGGAGTGCATGAAATGTATATATATATAGGTGTATATATATATCGGGACTTAATGAAGTATCTCATAACTTCATTTCTTTCAAATGATATTTCAAAGATTGAATCTATTCAAGTCTTATCTTGTAGTCTCATCGGTGTGATGAACTTTTGAAACTGATTATAACTTGAACGGTGGTAGTTCAAGTAGTATTTGGAAAAGATATAAGTATACTGGAGTATCTTGTAAATTCATCTTTTCAACTTATATCTGGTTAATGATTATCTTATGCAAGATAAAGATTTTCACAAAAACGTTGAGACAAGGTTAGATATACGAGATCACCTTGCAACGATATTTTTATACAGTTATAAACTGGAACTCTGTGTATATTAGGCATGGAAGAGGACTTCCAAGATTTTGAAAAGTATATATACATATATACTGAATATTTTGCGACTTGGTCGCGTTGAGATATCAAACTTGGTTCATTTTTACTTGACCAAGACTTTTATGAGTACTATTAGGATGCTCACATATTGTAAATCATTATACATATTATTTTGGTGGGCTTGTTGCTCACCCCTGCTTTCTTCTTTCATCACACAACAACAGATAGACAAGATGAACAGGACCAAGCTCCCAATTCGTGAGCGGATAGGAAATATTCCGCAGTTTCCTGTAGGAGTTCATGCCGTTGTAGCCGAGGTAGGAACTACTAATAGGCTAGGCTTTCAACTTTTGAGGTACCAGACTTATGTATACTTATGAATCGTAATAATGGCAAAGAATATGTAAATTTATACAGAAACCCTTTTGAGGTGTAATGGCTTATAGTTGTGGAATAAAATGACTTGTGTTATTTTTAGATATTCATCTCTGAGACTATAACTTGTGGTGTGTGTGTATATTGCGGGGTCACAATACGCAGTAGTTGGTTGATTATTAAGATTAAGTATTATTAAGGGAAATGGAACTCGTGAAAACCCGGATCCCCGACCCCGGATTTGAGGGTGTTACAAGAACTCAAGTCAGAATTCATTAACAAGGAACAATCAGAAAGGATAAGGATATTCAATTCAGGGCTAATCGTTTGTGAACCAGACCAGTGCACTAAGCGTCAGCATTCCAGGATTGATCATTCAAGTCTACAAAAAAAGTGTTAAGTGAATTCAAGATCATACAAAATAAAGTATTCAGAATTGAAGAAAAGAAGAAGGAGTGAAAATATTCTAAGGCATAGAAGTTGATTTTCAACTAGTAGAATTCGACTTGTATGAAATCGACTAGTGGAAAATTAACTAGTGGAATGTTATTCTACTAGTCAATTTCTGACTTCTCCAAAATCGACTTCTACTTAATTAGAATATTCTACAAGTGCTACACATGTATAGAATTCGACTTCTATATTCTACTAGTCGAATTTCATGAAGGTCAAATTCGACTACTAAGAAGGAATGCAAATTCGACTACTAGGGACTGGGGTTATTTTGAAATGCAGCAAATTAGAATGCTTGGACCAGAAGAAGCCACGTATTGAATTTGGTTTTAAGTCTACAATAAAATAGAAATCTCAGCATTTATTCAGCAAAGGAATCTTCACCAGCAAACTGGGAAGCTTTTATGGAGAGCATTACGGAGCATTCAAGTTCATATTAATTGCTTTGTAACTGTACTGTTATGCTGTTGAAATTTCTGTAGAAGCTAATCAATTGATTAGATTGTAGCAACAATAAGGTTTATATCAATCGAAATATATTCCTTGAATTGTGTTGTGTTTTTACTTTCCGGCATAAACTAAGAACTTGTTTTGAATCAGAATTAATTGGTGGTATCGTATTTAACCCCCCTTTTATGATACCTCTGGACCTAACAATTGGTATCAGAGCAGTTTTGTAACACCCCCATATCCGGGGTCAGGGATCCGGGTCGTCACGGTCTTTCTTTCCACAATATCACTTCACTTAGTTAATAATAAATAACCTTATGTTGTGACCCCACACTAACACACACCATAACCCGTTATAGTCTCAGAGATGAAATTGAAATAAGTACAAGTTCTTGAATCCACAATTAAAAGTTATTACAACCCAAAATGATTACTTGATAAATTTACAGTTAATTGCCATTATCTGCCACAAGTTATAATTATACATAATTTGATTCTCAAAAATAGAATGCCTGATCTACCAATAGATCTACCTCTGCAGCTATAGCAGCTAAAACATCAACGGGAAGACGCGGGACGCTTCCCACGCGCTTGTGCTGGGTCTGCTGCAGTCTGGCCATCTTTCCTAACTGTTGTTGTGTGATGAAGAAATAAAGCAAGAGTGAGCCTTACAGCTCGCAAGATAATATATAGTGGTAACAATAATACAAGTATCTAATTGGATACCTACTAGAATCTTTTATCATGTGTAAGATAAGTACTTACTGGATATAAGCAAAAACAAGGGAAGAAGTTACCAAATACTTCACTATACTTATATCATTTATAAAGCTACTTGAACTACCACTGTTCAAAGTATAATGAGCTTTCAACAGTTCATCACATAGATGAGAGTACACGACAAGATTTGAATAGATTAAATCTTTGAAATATTTTGAAGGAAATGAAGTTATGATATACTTCATTAAGTCCCGATATATATATACACCTATATATATACATACGTTTCCTGAAAACCCCTGTCATGTAAAGTATGAACAGAATTTCAATATCCAATAAATTTGGAAAGGAAAGAATTTTGGCATAAACCTGATATCTTGCTGATCAGGCAAAGATACCAATAAGTAACCTTTTCTACTAGTAGATGGACGAATTCCCCACTGGTCATCACCCTGGTCGCAATAGGACCTTATGCTGGACTGCCACTCAGCCACTTATTCATTTGATGGACTCCCACTGAGCCACTTACACTATCATGGACGCCCACTGAGCCCATGTTGCTTATGCCGACTCGATAGATGGACTTACTTCCCGAACGTTGGGTAAGTAATCAATTCATTTACCAAAACTGCAACCTTGTTGTGAATATAAAATACACTATAGAGCCGGATCCCTCAGGTTTTGAGCGAGTATTTAAATCCCCTTTTTAAAAGGAAGATCTTAAATATAAAAATGAGTTTTGGGATCCGCTCTAACTTTTAAAAATCATTTTGAAGACTCGAAAACACTTTAAAGAGTGTTTGGAGTAATGCTGATTTAATGAAGTAAATCAGTCCCAATATATTTAGAAAATGTCTAAATATTATTATTTAAATAATATTCCCATAAAGAATAGTCTTTATACAAATAATTGAAGTAGAAGTTGTAAGACTTATACTTGAAATGAGTATTAAATAACCAAAGATATACTTATATGAAAGTACTATCTTTATTTGAATAATCGAAAATAAGTTTGATTATCGAAACATTATTCTTTAATAAAATAAAGAATATTATTAAATAATAAGCGGAGTCATAATACCTCGAATGAATATTATAAATAATATTCATTAAATAAAATAACGGAGTCATACATCCTCAAATGAATATTCAATTAATAATCATTAATAATATAACTGAGTCATAAGCCCTCGAATGAATATTCGAAATAATATTCAATAATAAAATGAAGGAGTCATAAGTCCTCGGATGAATATTCGAAATAATATTCAATAATAAAATAAAGTTAAAGTTATCGAATAAACCTTATTCGATTAATAGTTTTGAAAACTATAACCATATATATATAAAAATATATATATTATACTCGGGAACATCGAATCCCGGTTTAGAAATATGTTCACCTTTTGATCCCCTATACTAAGGGTAAACTCAATACCGCTTATCTCTAGCATAGGTATTATGCAACTGTAAGCATTTTAACCAACAGATATATAATCCAAGAATATGAAACAGGCATGCATATATACCATATCACATGCTACAATATATCGCAAGAACTTGCTAACAACAAATATGCATTTATCGCAAGATCATGCATATACACATATACATCACAACAACAGTTATACGGGTAGAAAACTTGCCTGAGCGACTGGGGGTCACGAATGGCTCGGGACGAGTCTGGTAACCTATAAACAACAAGTAAGTTGGAATTAAACCAAAGTCACTTGTAATTCTATACTCTAACCAAATTAGACTCTAACGCTCGCTTTGCGCTTACTGATTCTCTTAAGTCACTCGAGTACCCTCGGCTCCACCATTTTTAATAAATTAACCATTACGAGTTTTAAAGCGATTCCTTCGCGAGTGTCTTACCAACTGCCTAACACACTTACCATAATTGTTTCATACACTAATTAACCCTTTTTGGTCTTTAACCTATGTTTCAAAGTAAGGCGAGGGGAAAAGTTTCGTTCGCGAAACACCGTTACTTGAAACGGTCGTTTCTGCTAAACCGTGCATCGGAATCGAACGAACTACATATCAAAACGAAGCTCGTAACACGAACTATCTAAACATGGCAATGGTCAAAATCTATCAGGGGCTTCTCGGGTCCTAATGTTATGCACAAAAGCAGTCTAAAGAAAATCGGACATTACGACGGCTATGTTTACGCGATTTCCCAAATTTAAACCAATTCTAACAACCACAATTTCAACTCCAATTCACAACCCAATCAAACCTCCATCTAAACTACATTACAACAGCCCCAAATCAACTCATTATAAACAATTTACTTAATCCCAAAACTTGAATTTAAACTATACTACATTCTTTAACCAACTCTTAAGATTTCAACAAATCAACCACCACCATTCCAACGCAAACTCTTAAACAAACAAGTTTCAAGCTACTCTTTACCCTCACAACCATATTCAACCTAATATACAAATTAAAGCTAGGGTTTGGAGATGATATACCTTCCTTGAAGTGGTGGGAGTAGCTAGGGAGCCTTAAGAAGCCTTGAGAAGTCTTAGGGATGCTTGGATCTTAAAGGAAAACAAGAAAAATTCAAGTTAAAAACCTTGAAAACACTATTCATTGTCTTCTTCATTGATTTATTGAAGAAGATTGAGAAAGAATTGAAGGCTTAAACTCATGATATAGCCATAACTATGCATAAGGATGATTAGGGAATTAACTCACCAATTTAGGAAGCTTTGATCTTGGATTTTGAATTTTCTTGCCTTTGAAATAGTAAAAAGCCGAGAGCAAATGAAGAAAATAATGCCTTGGTTTCTTTTTGTTTTGGATGAAGAATGAATTATTTGGCTTGGTTGATTTGGTTTTGTTTTTGTTTTAGTAAATTACCTATTTGCCCTTGATTTTGTGTGGTTAATAATCCACCACATCTCCTTCCTTCCCATGTCATGCCTATGTCATGCTGTGATGTCATCTTTCCCTCCTTGTCCTCTTCTCATTGGTTGGGTGACATCATCCCCACTAATCTCTTTGATTAACTACCTAATTGTTTGCCTAATGACCGCTGATCTGTTATACGGTTCGCTTAACTTTCGTTTTCGTTTATCGTTTGAGGGATCATAACCGGGATCTTATTACTTAGGTTCCCTTAACCTTTCTCAATATATTATATTCCTTTTATGATCCTCTCTTATAATCCTTTAATTTAAATCATTTTTATCCTGTTACCTTATACTCAATTCTTTCCGTATCCAGTGGATTTCCGGGAAAAATCAAAGTGTTCGGAATTGGATTCTGACGATCTTTACATACACTTATATACCATATAGAGTACTAATAAAATCTCAGAATATCCAAAACAGAACCCCAACATAGTGTGGCATGAAAAGTTTTCTCATTCAGCTAAAACACTATTCATAAGGGTTACAAAAAGTTGAAAATTTTGGGGGTTATTACAGTCTCCCCTCCTTAAAAGGATTCCGTCCCGGAATCAAACAGAAAACAAATGGGGGTACTTTTCTAGCATTGTGCTCTCTAGTTCCCAAGTTGATTCTTCTATATTATGATTCTGCCATAATACTCTGACTAGCTTGATCACTTTGTTCCGAAGCACCTGCTCCTTCTTATCTATAATCCTTACTGGCTTCTCCACATAAGTCAGATCTGGTTGCATATCCACCTGCTCGTACTCCACTATGTGTCTGGCATCCCGATGATACTTTCTTAGCATTGACACATGGAACACATTATGAACTTGTTGCAAGTTAGGGGGTAAGCCTAGCTCGTAAGCTAACTTTCCAATCCGTCTTAATATCTCAAAAGGTCCAATGTATCTTGGGCTTAGTTTTCCTTTCTTTCCAAATCTCATTAATCCCTTCCAAGGGGATACCTTTAGCAATACTAAATCCCCGACTTCATATTCCCTGTCCTTTCGGGCTAGGTCTGCATATTTCTTCTGTCTGTCTTGGGCTGCTACCAGCCGTCCTCTGATGAGATCCACTATATCTTTGGTCCTTTGGACCACTTCGCGTCCGAGCATCTTCCGCTCTCCTACTTCATCCCAGTATAAGGGAGATCGACACCTTCTTCCGTACAGGGCCTCATAAGGCGGCATTCCGATGCTAGCATGAAAGCTATTGTTATAAGAAAACTCGATCAACGGCAAGTGATCATCCCAACTCCCTTTAAAGTCTATTGCACAGACTCTCAACATATCCTCTAGTGTCTGGATGGTTCTTTCACTCTGCCCGTCCATCTGGGGATGGTACGCGGTACTCATATTTAACTTGGTCCCCGCACATTCCTGAAAGCTCCTCCAAAATCTGGAGTTGAACCTGGGGTCTCGGTCTGAGACAATGGATGCTGGGACTCCATGTCGCGTCACTATTTCTTTAAGGTAAATGTCCACCAGTCTATCGACTGTGTATCTCTCATTGATAGGAATGAAATGAGCTGACTTTGTCAGTCGGTCTATAATTACCCATATGGCGTCATGATTGGCTTTCGTCCTTGGCAAGCCTACAACAAAATCCATCGCTATCTGTTCCCATTTCCATTCGGGAATCTCCAGGGGTCGTAAAAGTCCACTGGATCTCTGGTGCTCTGCCTTTACCCTTTGGCAAGTCAAACATTTATTTACCCATTCTCCTACGTCCCTCTTCATGTTGGGCCACCAGTAATATTCCTTCAAATCCCTATACATCTTGGTACTTCCCGGGTGAATGGAATACCTTGAACTATGGCTTTCATCCAATATCTCATCTTTAAGCTCTTGAACATTCGGAACCCAAATCCGGTAGGAGTACCTCATTATCCCTTTATCATCTTTCTCAGTATGGATCTCCTCTCCAGTCATTGACTCTCTTCCTTCATTCATTATTTTCTCTTGGCACAATCTGATCTTTTCCAATAACTCTGGCTGCATTGAGATCTCAAAAAGCTTTTCAGTTCCGGTTCCGGTTACCTTTACTTCTATTTCCATTCTCTCAAAATCCCTTATCAATTCTTCTGAAGTCGTTATCATTCTGAGTCTTTCCTTTCTACTAAGGGCGTCAGCCACCACATTGGCTTTCCCCGGATGATAGAGAATCTCACAATCATAGTCCTTGATTAGTTCTAACCATCTCCTCTGGCGCATGTTGAGCTCTTTCTGCGTAAATATGTACTTGAGGCTTTTATGGTCTGTGAAAATCTCGCACTTCTCTCCATACAAGTAGTGCCTCCAAATTTTTAAGGCAAATACTATTGCCGCGAGCTCAAGGTCATGAGTAGGATATATAATCTCGTATTCCTTCAGTTGTCTCGACGCATACGCAATCACTTTACCGTGCTGCATAAGCACACACCCTAATCCTTTGTGTGACGCGTCACTATATATCACAAAATCTCCTTTTCCGTCCGGCAATGCCAACACCGGGGCCGTTACCAACCTTTTCTTTAATTCCTGAAAACTGTTCTCGCATTTCTCCGTCCATTCAAACTTCTCTGTCTTACGAGTAAGTCGTGTCAAAGGGGCTGCGATCTTCGCAAAGTCCTGTACAAATCTACGATAGTAGCCGGCCAATCCTATGAAACTCCTTACCTTTGTGGGTGTGGTTGGCCTTTCCCAATTTGAGACCGCCTCTATCTTGGAGGGGTCGACCAATACTCCTTCTTTATTGATCACATGTCCTAGAAACTGTACTTCATTCCGCCAGAATTCACACTTCGAGAATTTGGCAAATAACTGTTCCTCTCTGAGTATTCCTAGAGCTATCCTCAAATGCTCTACATGTTCTGCCTCAGTCCTTGAGTAGATCAAAATATCATCGATAAAAACTATCACACACTTGTCCAAGTACTTCTTAAATACTCTATTCATTAAATCCATGAAAGCCGCTGGGGCGTTGGTTAATCCAAAGGACATTACCAAGAACTCATAATGCCCATACCTGGTACGGAACGCTGTCTTGGAAATATCTTCGGGTTTAATCTTTAGTTGGTGATATCCAGTTCTCAGGTCGATCTTGGAAAAATAAACAGCATCCTTTAGCTGGTCGAACAGATCGTCTATTCTAGGTAATGGGTACCTGTTCTTTATGGTTAGCTTGTTCAACTCTCGATAGTCAATGCACAGCCTCATGCTCCCATCTTTCTTCTTAACAAATAAAACTGGTGCTCCCCGCGGAGACACACTGGGTCTTATCATACCCTTATCTAAGAGTTCCTGCAATTGGATAGCTAATTCCTTCATTTCTAATGGGGCTAACCGGTAAGGTGCTTTTAAAACTGGCGCCGTCCCGGGGGCCAATTCAATAGCAAATTCAATCACTCTATCGGGTGGTAATCCCGGAAGGTCTTGTGGGAATACATCTTCAAATTCGTTGACTACCGGAATATCTTGTAAGTTGGGCACCTCCTTCTGTGTGTCTACCACATAGGCCAGGTATGCCTCATTTCCTTTTCGTAGCATCCTTCTGGCCTGGGCCATAGTCAAAAATTTCTGCGTCTGCCTCTTTCCTCTAAATATAACTTCTTTCTTCCCTGGGATATTTAACTTAACTTTCTTCCCTTTACAGTCTATCTGAGCATCATTGCTAGATAGCCAGTCCATTCCCAAAATTACATCAAACTCCCCTAATTTAAAAGGAATCGGATCAACACTAAAAGATTGCTCCCCTATGCCTATCTCACAGGAGGGGTAAATCTGGTTAACAGGAATAATCTCATGATTGGCTATTTCTACTTGTAAGGGTTCTATCAAGGGTTCAGCCTTAAGTCTTAACTTACGCGCAAGGTCCTTTGATATAAAAGATTTAGTTGCTCCCGAATCAAATAAAACGTTTGCACTGACTGAATTTAGAGAAAGGGTACCTGCTATCACATCTGAATCTTTCATAGCATCCTGGACTGTCATGTTGAAAGTCCTTGCAGTAGGTGGCTTATTAGAAGCAGCCCTGCTTGCTCCCGAAGCTGCTGGTCTGTTCATTGGGCATTCCCTCTTCCAATGACCCGGGCATCCACACTGATGACAAGTGGTGGTTGGAATGACGGCAGGGGTTGATGAAGGGCACTTAGTTGAAGAGTGACCTTCCCGACCGCACTTAAAGCAGGTTACTGGCTTTCCTTTACACTCCCCAGAATGCATCCTTCCACAAGTGTTACAGGCTGGCAATGGGGGTCGAGATTGGTTGGAATAGGACATTCTTGACTTTTGGCCGCTCTGGCTCACATTTACACTCATTGGCCGCTTAAACCTAGTGTTCTTTCCCGGTAGGGACACTGCCCCTCGATTAAATCTAGTTGGGAAGCTCCTTCCTGCGGAACCTCCACCCATGCTCATACTTTTCCTCTTTATTCCCTTCTTCTCCCTTTCCTTCTACATCTGTTCACTTCCGGCTTCTACAATCATTGCCTTTTGCACCAGAGTGGCATAATCCGTAAGCTCAAGGATTGCCACCCTATTCTGAATCCACGGTTTCAGTCCCTGCTGAAACTTCCTAGCTTTCTTTTCCTCGGTGCTCACAAACTCCAGCACAAACCTTGATAACTCAGTAAATTTCGCTTCGTACTCTGCTACAGACAAGTTATTCTACTTTAGCTCCAAGAACTTGAGCTCTATCTGGTTTTCCATAAACCTCGGGAAATACTTTCCCAGAAACAACTGACTGAATCTCCACTACTAGAAAAAGTAGAATAGACATCGCCTCTTAGACATCGGTTGCTCTTGGCACCGATGTAAAAAGTTATTTTTACATCAGTTTTTCCCAACCGATGTCTTTGTGTAATATAGACATCAGTTGTTTTATCCCAACCGATATTAAAAGTGTGTTTTCAAAAAATGATCCAGCACGCCTCCCATATTTCCCCCTAGTCAAATAATTCATTCCCTCTTAAAATTCCCTCCATCTTATTTTTTACCTTTAGCAAAATTTCAAAATCGTCATCTTTCCCCCTTTCAACTTTATACATAAAATTTAAATAAATTAAAAATAAAATACATTCACATACTCTCATCTCTTAAACATAAAAACATATAAATCAAATAAATCAAAAACTTTCTCCTCTCTCTCTGCTCGACTGAAAGAACAGCTCCATCTCTCTCCTTCAACTGCTTTCGCTCTCTACCTCGCTCTCCCCGTCTCTCCCTCTCTCTCCCACTCTTTGCTCAACTACTCTCTTTACTCTCTCTGTGTGCCCTCTCGTCAAACTTTGAAAAGTTTGGAGGTTGTTTAGGATGGGAAGTAAGCTCAACTTAGAGTTTAACGGTTTAGAAGTTGAGAACTAAAAGCTCAAAGCGGTGTTTAAAACTCAAGTCAGAGGTCAAAGTTTGAATTAGGTAAGCCTTAACCCTAATTTTTAAATTGGGGATTTCAATTTCAAACCCTAAGTTTTTAATTAGTTAATTTTAATTAGATTTATATAGTTAATATTCTACCTATTTTTTAACACTTCCACGGAGTTTAATTATGCATTAAGTTGTCCACACTGCGTTGGTAGGGTGGGACGAGGATGTGGATGTTACAATCATGGAGCGCAAAGAGATGCGGCAGGGGAAGATGTGAAGGGGGGATACAATAGACTAATTTCATAAGTTGATGTTATAGTTTGATGGCGTCATGTTCTGTGTTATTTCTTTGTTGTGAACTTTTTTATTAATATATATAGCTAGATGCATGTATGAATGTGTGTATCGAGTTTTGATGCAATTATTGCTGTGTCGTGTTTCAAGCAACTTATTACTTATTTATTGTATTGATGGCTTTATGCTCTTGTATCAGGCTCTGGATTGATTACGAAGAAAGGATTCAAAGGATCGTTTGGAGAGGTTTGAAGAAAGGTCTAAATTATGTTTTTTTTTCTAATTATTAATTTAGATGGCTCCTTGTCTAAATTATGATTCTCCTACTTAATTATATGTAGTTTAGATTGGGAGTTATATAGTGAGTAAAGATTTATCTTTGGATAATGTTGAGTGAGTTATATTCAGTTAAGATCCCATTTGATAAAGAACCTGAGGATTTTATTCTCAACTAATGAATAAAAATGAAATTTATTCACACATAGAAGACTTTTTCTTTTAAACAAAGGGCTTTCTAGTTCTCAAGTTAAATGTGTCACCATTCAAGCCAAGACCGGTATCCTTTAGCTCATTAGTCATTACTATCTACTTTCAAGTCAAGTAGACATGTATTGATATCAATATGCCTTTGCGTTTCCGTAATTAGATTCCCAGATATATTAAATGCTCCAATTTATATCACCAGTAGTGAAAGAAACTGGAGTAACTGTTTGGTGTTTATTGCATTTTCTCTTTGTATGATCAAGCAGATTGTGTGATCTGGTCCTTTCGTGTGTTTTTTTTAAGTTACCGTATTGATGACTTTATGCTCTTGTATTAGGCTTTGGATTGATTACAAAGAAAGGATTCAAAGGATCGTTTGGAGAGGCGGGTAAATCTGCCAAGGTATAGTAATATCTGTTTCCAAAACTGAGTTGGAGAAATCATACTTGTAATTTACTACTTAACAGACCCCTAGACTAGTATTTGTTGGTGTGTAACTAATTGTATTGCTTCTGCCTATACCAGACATTTGCAATTCTGTCTGGAGTCCACAGCTTGGTTGCGTGTCTTTTGAAGAGATTAAGAGGGAAAGATGATGGTAAAGCATTTATATTTGATAGATGGCTCCATGTCTAAATTATGTTTTTTTTCTAATTATCAATTTAGATGGCTCCTTGTCTAAATTATGATTCTCCTACTTAATTATAAGTATCTTTTTTGCTTTGCTATTTTGTCTTTTGATTTGGATTCCGCTAGGGAAGTAAAGTTGGCCGTGTTTGTATCTGATAAAGTTCCGGAAATGGTTACGGGGGATCCTGGAAGATTCAGGCAGGTTATTACAAATCTTGTGGGAAATTCTGTCAAGGTAAGAACTATTATTCCCTTGCTAATTTCTCTTCCTTGTTTTCTGCATGAGACGTCATATGAGACTCAATTGTAGATGATCTCCCCACCTACAGTATCCTTAAGACGTTGTCTGTCTTTTAAAATAGTAATTTATATGATCTATGCCTCAAGAAATCTATTTCACAACAGTTTACAGAACAAGGACATGTACTTGTTCAAGTCCATCTTGCGGAGCATGCAGAAGCTTTAATGAAGGCAAAAGCTGACAGCTTCATGAATGGAGAATCTGAATGTGTAGTTTTATCTGGTGGGGGGCGGTCTAGTACTCTAAGCGGTCATGAAGTGGCTGAAGATATGAATAGTTGGAAAACCTTTAAGAATTTGATTGTTGATGAAGAGTCCCTGCACTTGGCAGGCAGAAATGATTCTCATTGAGAAGGACTCATGGTTATCTGGTGAGAATGATTGCTTAGACCTGGGACTATTGGATTGGAAACAAAATGGCCACATGGGTAACTCGCCCAAGATAATACTTCTCGCAACCAATATCACTAGCACTGAGTTTGACAAGGCAAAAGCAGCAGGTTTTGCGGATACTGTGATCATGAAACCTTTAAGAGCAAGCATGGTGGCAGCATGCCTTCAACAAGTAATGGGGACGGAAAAGAAAGCACAGCAAGAAAGAGACATGATGAATGGATCTACTTTTCTTCGTAGCTTGCATCTGCAAAGGTATGCTAACCAGTCTCTGATATTACAATTTTTATCTGATTATATGTTTATTAGATCTTAGAATTTAATACCTATGTTTTCCCTTTATTCTTTCTCTAGGCAGCAGAAGATGCAGATGAACAAGGGCGTTCCTCAAATGATATTTTACATGTTATTGTCGGTACCAAGTCAAATTCTTTGTATAGAAAGTAGTAGAATATATGAACGGATATGTGTAGTACTTGATATTTGGATTAGATGAATCTCTTGTATCGGATGTTTGAATATTGATTGTTAGATTTATAGATAACTGGTATTATGTAGCAATTGGTTTTGGTAGTTCATTGGTTTTTGGAATCAATATTTTAAAATGTGCATTAATAAAATAGGTACAAACATCATTACAATGGAAAATGATGTCTATCAAAGCTTAATACATCAGTTTTAGTGGACCATTAACATCAATAAAAACCGATGTTAAATACTACAGCAAAAAAAATCTTAAAACAAAAAACTGATGTTATTAAGTATTATAGACATCAGTTTGTTATAAATAGACATCGGTTACCAATTAAGAACCGATGTCAAAGGGATTGTTAACATCGGTTTTTGATAAAAACTGTTGTTACTGGTACTAGTAACATCAGTTTATTGATTAAATTGAAAGATTTTGCTTAGCTCACATATATTTAAATTGATAAAAATATCATATTATGATGATATATGAAGATTAGATATGTATGAGACATTTAATTTGAAGATATAGAAATCGGTTTTAAAGAAAGAACTGATGTTATATGTTGTATTTAACATCAGTTTATAACTGATGTTAAATGGGGGGGCTTTAACATCACCCACGAAGACATCGGATTTTTGCATTCATAGACATCGGTTTTTAGCCGATGTCTATTGACGTTTTTCTAGTAGTGCTCTCCCAGATTATAATAGCATCTGTCTCCATGTTTTTCTTGGCCTCCCAGCAGTAGTTAGCCTCTCCTTTCAGAAGGTAGGTAGCAAATACAGTCTTCTGTGCCTCATCGGTACTCAGAATCTCAAAGGATTTCTCCATTTCCTTTAACCATGCCCTTGCCTCAACTGGGTCGGCTGATCCGTGGAACTCAGGGGGCTTAAGGGACTTAAAAGCCCTGAAAGAGTTTGCCACAGCATTGTTATTTCCTTGAGGGGGTGGGTTGGGTTGACGTTCCAAGTTATGCCTTAGTAGTTGCATGAACTGGCCCATGGGATCCATGCCTGGGTTTGGTACTGGTTGCTCAACCTCAGTTTCTCCTTCTTCAGCCTCCATCTCAAATCCCTCAACATCATATGTTTCCTCTTCCTCTTCATACAGGGAATCATCCTGTTCCACATAATCCTCGTCTTCCTCTTCACTGTGTTCCTGGTTCCTATCATCCTGGTTATGGCTTCCCTGGTCCTCAGATCCAGGGTTCGCCCTTGTTCCAATCTTTCTTGGCGGCATGATACTGATAATAATAAAAAAAATTATTGGGAAAAAAATCAACGTTAGGTCACAATCATACACAATATTGTGCCTTGCACAACTCTTATAATGGAGAGAACGTATCTCGCAATTCTATTACTTTATGACAGTTCTAATACGAAGTGCAGTAATAACAATGATAAAAACAGTGATCTCGTCACTAAGGAACTGAACCGAAAGGATAAAAATATATACATAATGCGAGAAATACATAGTTTGATCTGGACAAAAGTACAACAGTGCTACAGTCATCGGTCCCAAAAGTGATACACAAGAGTCTATCTATCTAGTCAGAAAAAGGGATGCTATATACAAGTCAACTATCCCGGAAAATTGGCTCTTACTAAGGCCTCGGCTAACTAGACAACTAGACTATTCCATCGTCAATCCTGAATCACACACCGGAGCGGGTCAGCTCCCATACCCTTTCCATCGCACGACGGAAGATATAGTCGGCCTGCCGCCTGGAGATCCTACCATGCCTGTCCCCCTGGAGAGATCTGAGTCTCGCTCGGGACGTGAGCTCTATCCCCGTAAGCTCCCTCCTCAAGGATCGGGGTATAGAAGCCCTAGTCTCATAAGCTCGGGTACGCCTACCCACCCTCTCCGCATCCAACTCCCTCCTGGCCTCATCCAGTCGGGCCGCAGCAACAGCCACTCGGGTCCTCAGTACATCCTGAACATAACCATGAGCTAACGAAGACTGCCTGTGGGCAGGGTCAAGAGGTGGTGAATCCGGAGCCGCTGGGGGTGCCTGCTCAGTCTGCCTAGGCTCGGAAGTATGGGTCTCTGAGCTGTCATCATAAGGGATCCAAGATAGTGGTGGAGGGGTAGGAGCTCTGACCACCGGAAGTGTGGGTAAAGGGGTACCAGCATACACTACCATAGGTCCGACACGCTCCTCAGCTACTGGGACCTCATCCGGGTCCTCCTCCTCTGGAATAGCAATGACCTCTGTCTCTGACTCCTCTGAGGGGTCCTCCTCATCTGAAATAGCAATGACCTCCGTCTCTGACTCCTCTGAGGGGTCCTCCTCATCTGAAATAGCAATGACCTCCGTCTCTGACTCCTCTGAGGGGTCCTCCTCATCCTCCTCCATCTCAGGCTCCCCCTGATCCTCAACATCTAGCAGTGCCTCATCATGCTCACGCTCGAACATCTCAGGGTCCTCTATCTCAGGCGCCTACACATTAAACGAGCTAAGTTACTATCATGATACTTATAAGGGTTCCCGTAAGGGTTTTAACTGTCAGCATTACTTTAAGTAGTCCGACCATGAACTTGGCAAGAGTTCTTATTATCTTTGTGAGTTTATTATTATATCGTCGCATCATCTCTGAGGTTTATAACGCTTAGCTCTGATACCATTTCTATAACACCCCCAGATCCGGGGTCAGGGATCTGGGTCGTCACGGTCTTTCTTTCCACAATATCACTTCACTTAATTAATAATAAATAACCTTATGCTGTGACCCCACACTAACACACACCATAACCCGTTATAGTCTCAGAGAGGAAATTGAAATAAGTACAAGTCCTTGAATCCACAATTAAAAGTTATTACAACCCAAAATGATTACTTGATAAATTTACAGTTAATTGCCATTATCTGCCACAAGTTATAATTATACATAATTTGATTCTCAAAAATAGAATGCCTGATCTACCAATAGATCTACCTCTGCAGCTATAGCAGCTAAAACATCAACGGGAAGACGCGGGACGCTTCCCACGCGCTTGCGCTGGGTCTGCTGGAGTCTGGCCATCTTTCCTAACTGTTGTTGTGTGATGAAGAAATAAAGTAAGAGTGAGCCTTACAGCTCGCAAGATAATATATAGTGGTAACAATAATACAAGTATCTAATTGGATACCTACTAGAATCTTTTATCATGTGTAAGATAAGTACTTACTGGATATAAGCAAAAACAAGGGAAGAAGTTACCAAATACTTCACTATACTTATATCATTTATAAAGCTACTTGAACTACCAATGTTCAAAGTATAATGAGCTTTCAACAGTTCATCACATATATGAGAGTACACGACAAGATTTGAATAGATTAAATCTTTGAAATATTTTGAAGGAAATGAAGTTATGATATACTTCATTAAGTCCCGATATATATACACCTATATATATACATACGTTTCCTGAAAACCTCTGTCATGTAAAGTATGAACAGAATTTCAGTATCCAATAAATTTGGAAAGGAAAGAATTTTGGCATAAACCTGATATCTTGTTGATCAGGCAAAGATACCAATAAGTAACCTTTTCTACTAGTAGATGGATGAATTCCCCACTGGTCATCACCCTGGTCGCAATAGGACCTTATGCTGGACTGCCACTCAGCCACTTATGCATTTGATGGAACTCCCACTGAGCCACTTACACTATCATGGACGCCCACTGAGCCCATGTTGCTTATGCCGACTCGATAGATGGACTTACTTCCCGAACGTTGGGTAAGTAATCAATTCATTTACCAAAACTGCAACCTTGTTGCGAATATAAAATACACCATAGAGCCGGATCCCTCAGGTTTTGAGCGAGCATTTAAATCCCCTTTTTAAAAGGAAGATCTTAAATATAAAAATGAGTTTTGGGATCCGCTCTAACTTTTAAAAATCATTTTGAAGACTCGAAAACACTTTAAAGAGTGTTTGGAGTAATGCTGATTTAATGAAGTAAATCAGTCCCAATATATTTAGAAAATGTCTGAATATTATTATTTAAATAATATTCCCATAAAGAATAGTCTTTATACAAATAATTGAAGTAGAAGTTGTAAGACTTATACTTGAAATGAGTATTAAATAACCAAAGATATACTTATATGAAAGTACTATCTTTATTTGAATAATCGAAAATAAGTTTGATTATCGAAACATTATTCTTTAATAAAATAAAGAATATTATTAAATAATAAGCGGAGTCATAATACCTCGAATGAATATTATAAATAATATTCATTAAATAAAATAACGGAGTCATACATCCTCAAATGAATTTTCAATTAATAATCATTAATAATATAACTGAGTCATAAGCCCTCGAATGAATATTCGAAATAATATTCAATAATAAAATAAAGGAGTCATAAGTCCTCGGATGAATATTCGAAATAATATTCAATAATAAAATAAAGTTAAAGTTATCGAATAAACCTTATTCGATTAATAGTTTTGAAAACTATAACCATATATATATAAAAATATATATATTATACTCAGGAACATCGACTCCCGGTTTAGAAATATGTTCACCTTTTGATCCCCTATACTAAGGGTAAACTCAATACCGCTTATCTCTAGCATAGGTATTATGCAACTGTAAGCATTTTAACCAACAGATATATAATCCAAGAATATGAAACAAGCATGCATATATACGATATCACATGCTACAATATATCGCAAGAACTTGCTAACAACAAATATGCATTTATCGCAAGATCATGCATATACACATATACATCACAACAACAGTTATACGGGTAGAAAACTTGCCTGAGCGACTGGGGGTCACGAATGGCTCGGGACGAGTCTGGTAACCTATAAACAACAAGTAAGTTGGAATTAAACCAAAGTCCCTTGTAATTCTATACTCTAACCAAATTAGACTCTAACGCTCGCTTTGCGCTTACTGATTCTCTTAAGTCACTCGAGTACCCTCGGCTCCACCATTTTTAATAAATTAACCATTACGAGTTTTAAAGCGATTCCTTCGCGAGTATCTTACCAACTGACTAACACACTTATCATAATTGTTTCATACACTAATTAACCCTTTTTGGTCTTTAACCTATGTTTTAAAGTAAGGCGAGGGGAAAAGTTTCGTTCGCGAAATACCGTTACTTGAAACGGTCGTTTCTCCTAAACCGTGCATCGGAATCGAACGAACTACATATCAAAACGAAGCTCGTAACACGAACTATCTAAACATGGCAATGGTAAAAATCTAGCAGGGGGTTCTCGGGTCCTAATGTTATGCACAAAAGCAGTCTAAAGAAAATCGGACGTTACGACGGCTATGTTTACGCGATTTCCCAAATTTAAACCAATTCCAACAACCACAATTTCAACTCCAATTCACAACCCAATCAAACCTCCATCTAAACTACATTACAACAGCCCCAAATCAACTCATTATAAACAATTTACTTAATCCCAAAACTTGAATTTAAACTATACTACATTCTTTAACCAACTCTTAAGATTTCAACAAATCAACCACCACCATTCCAACCCAAACTATTAAACAAACAAGTTTCAAGCTACTCTTTACCCTCACAACCATATTCAACCTAATATACAAATTAAAGCTAGGGTTTGGAGATGATATACCTTCCTTGAAGTGGTGGGAGTAGCTAGGGAGCCTTAAGAAGCCTTGAGAAGTCTTAGGGATGCTTGGATCTTAAAGGAAAACAAGAAAAATTCAAGTTAAAAACCTTGAAAACACTATTCATTGTCTTCTTCATTGATTTATTGAAGAAGATTGAGAAAGAATTGAAGGCTTAAACTCATGATATAGCCATAACTATGCGTAAGGATGATTAGGGAATTAACTCACCAATTTAGGAAGCTTTGATCTTGGATTTTGAATTTTCTTGCCTTTGAAATAGTAAAAAGCCGAGAGCAAATGAAGAAAATAATGCCTTGGTTTCTTTTTGTTTTGGATGAAGAATGAATTATTTGGCTTGGTTGATTTGGTTTTGTTTTTGTTTTAGTAAATTACCTATTTGCCCTTGATTTTGTGTGGTTAATAATCCACCACATCTCCTTCCTTCCCATGTCATGCCTATGTCATGCTGTGATGTCATCTTTCCCTCCTTGTCCTCTTCTCATTGGTTGGGTGACATCATCCCCACTAATCTCTTTGATTAACTTCCTAATTGTTTGCCTAATGACCGCTGATCTGTTATACGGTTCGCTTAACTTTCGTTTTCGTTTATCGTTTGAGGGATCATACCCGGGATCTTATTACTTAGGTTCCCTTAACCTTTCTCAATATATTATATTCCTTTTATGATCCTCTCTTATAATCCTTTAATTTAAATCCTTTTTATCCTGTTACCTTATACTCAATTCTTTCCGTATCTAGTGGATTTCCGGGAAAAATCAAAGTGTTCGGAATTGGATTCTGACGATCTTTACATACACTTATATACCATATAGAGTACTAATAAAATCTCAGAATATCCAAAACAGAACCCCTACATAGTGTGGCATGAAAAGTTTTCTCATTCAGCTAAAACACTATTCATAAGGGTTACAAAAAGTTGAAAATTTTGGGGGTTATTACAAGTTTGATTGACATACAAATCAAGATCCCGAAGTTTAGACCAAAACAAGTTCATTCTTGCAGATTTTTTAATTTTCAAAATTTTCTATTTCTTGAAATTTTTGAATCTTAAATAATTTAATCATGAGTTCTCAAAAAGTTGGAAGTATTAAGGTACCAAAGTTTGACAAAGAAAATTACAATCTATGGAAGAAAAAGATAATTCTCTATCTCAAGGCTGGAAACCCTGATTACATGGAAATTCTGAATGACGGCCCACACATACCTGAAATGGTTGATCCTGATAATGAACGACGTACCATTCCTAAACCAAAATCTGACTGGACTGCAAAGGAAAAGGAATTGGTTGCCCTAGATATCAGTCTGCAACTGATATTGATAGATGCCATGGACTCTGACATGTGTCACCAAATTCTTGTTTGTGAAAGTGGCAAACACATGTGGGACACAATTGAACTGTTAATGGAAGGTACTGAAGATGTGAGAGAGAATCGCCTAGACATGTTAACTACTCAATATGAAGCCTTCAGGTCTCTCCCGGGTGAAGGTGTAACCTCAGTTTATGAAAGACTAAATAGGCTGTTAAATGAAATAAGTCTTCATGGAAAGAAGTATGCACAACATGAAATCAACATAAAGTTTTTGTTGACACTGCCTTCACATCTCGACAACAAGGCAGAAACAGTTCGTGAACGAGTGGACTTCAAGACCATGAAACTGGAAAAGGTGTATGGAAGAATGAAGACTCATGAGATGGAGTTAGACCAGAAGAGGATCATATATGGAAACAAATCTAGTGATGCCAAAAATGCTGAGTTGCTGAGAACAACTACACTGGTTGCAAGCAAGCATGAAGACCTGGATATCACTGTTGAGAAGGCCAAGTCTCAAACAAATGTGCTTTTTGAGGCTGAATTGGATGATGGAAATCTGACTGGGGATCTTAGTGACTACTACACCATGGAAGAATTAAAACAAATGGAAGATCCCACAATGGCAAATCTAGCAGCGATGTTCAGCAATATGAGATTCAGAAGGAAGAAAGGTTTCAGGGGCTCAGGGAGTAGTAGCTCAGGGCAGAGATCCAACTCATACTCCAGTTCTGGATATAAAACTGGAATGGTAGGCAGAAACAAATTCAAATGCTATAACTGTGATGAGGTTGGACACTTTGCCAGTGAATGCAGGAAGCCTCAACAATCAAAAGACAAGGGCAAAGGGGTTCAGAAAAGAGATTCAGGGAAATCCAAAAAGTATCCAGTCAAGTCCTACATTGCTGAAGGAAAAAGCTGGGATGATACAGATGATGAAGAGGAAGAATATGGAAATCTTGCATTGATGGTAGAATCAATTCCTCAGGAATCTATATCACCCCCTGCTAAAATTTATGATAATGCTGACTGTATAGCTTTTAAAGAACTTGCTCAAGTATATTCTGATAAACTTTCCTATGATAGACCTAATGTAGAATGTAGTGACAAGTTATGTGCTGAAAACTATAATGTGCTTAGGTTAAGATATAGGAATTGTTGCTTATCCCTAAGATGTTCAGAAGGTACTGCTAGTGACTTAAAGAAAGAACTAGAAAAGATCAAAACTGAAAATGATAAGCTAGTTCTCACCAATGTTGCTATAGAAGAGCTTAAAACAAGAAATCAATATCTGGAACTTATAGATAAGAAACATGTTGAGACTATAGAAGGAAAGGATGAGAAGATAAAGGAATTAGAAACTAAGCTTTAGGCTTATGCTAATTCTGCTAATCTTGCAAAGGAACTCATATCTAGTCAAGTTGTAAGTGGAAAACTTGGAATTGGACTAGATTATGATGAACTTAGGAAATCTAGTAAGAAACATGTGGTGGATAATGAACTTGTAATAAAAGTTGTTAATCCACTTGATACACCACATGTTATGAAGAATGCTAAGAAACCTTTGTTCAAGAAGGCATCTTCTGAACCTTTTGATGAGGAGAATTTGTTCATTCATCATGAGATGCTTGTTGAAGATCTTGAAAAAATAAAAGATAAAAATGCTAAGAAATCTGATAAAGAAGCATCCCCTGAAAGTGAACAAACTACTGCAGGACTAGGTTTTAGTTCCACCACTAAATCTAGTAAGAAGAGAAATGGCAGAACAGGAAAGGATGGCCTAGAAAGGTGTGTAATAACTGTGGATCCACTGGACACCTATCTCATGCATGTAAAAAGGTTAAAGTGGACAAAGTAAAAAATGTTAATATGCATACCATGCCTAGTGTTCCTAAATCTTCCAAGTGTGATAAGCTTGCTTGCATGTCATGTGTTGTTTCATTCATAAAAACGTATCTTGATTACACACACTCACACAATGCATGCCATGATCATGATAATCATATGCATAAGAACAAGAGTAAGTCAAAGACTGCAAGCCCTCCTAGTGCTAGGAAAGAGGCTACCTTCATCAAGACCAAAAGCAAAGCTAATGGTCCTTCCAAGGGTGTTAAGGACGCAGTCAATGATAATATAAAGCATGCTGAATCTGTCAAGAATGTTAAGAAATCTGCTAGATATGCATATGTTCCTAAGTACCCTAGACCCAACATGGTTTGGGTACCAAAGAAATCTTAATCTCCTTTGTATACAGGGCATAAAGAAGAATAAGGTCATGTAAATTCTGGACAGTGGATGTTCGAGGCATATGGCTGGAGATAGAGCCCTGCTATCAAAGGTGGTTGAGAAAGCTGGCCCAGTGGTTACCTTTGGAGATGACAACAAAGGTTATACAACGGGATATGGCTGTTTGGAAATTGGAAATGTCATCATAGAAGAAATCTCTCTGGTTGATGGTCTTATGCATAATCTTCTAAGCATAAGTCAATTCTGTGACAAAGGATGTGATGTGTTGTTCAAGAAGGAGAAGTGTTTGATCACTAATCAGAAGAATGAAAGGCTTTCTCTCAATGGAGTAAGAAAAGGTGATCTGTTTGTAGCTGACTGGAATTCTGCAGAAGATGGTCAAGTAATGTGCTTCTACAGTAAAGCATCTGCAAATGACAGCTGGCTATGGCATAGGAAGCTCTCCCACTTGAATTTCAAGACAATGAATTCTCTAGTGAAAAGAGAGTTGGTGAGAGGATTACCTAAGATGGAATTCACCCCTGAAGGGCTATGTGAAGCATGTGAAAAAGGAAAATCAAAGAAAGCATCACACAAGAAGAAGACAGTATCTGTTATAGCTGAACCACTACAACTCATTCACATGGATTTGTTTGGACCAATGAATGTCATGTCTATGTCAAGAAAGAAATATGGATTAGTGATAGTGGATGATTTTTCTACATATATATGGGTGTTATTATTGCATTCAAAGGATGAAGCACCTGACATGATTATTGATCATATCAAGAAGATTGAAGTAGAAGCTGGAGTGCTTGTGAGATGCATAAGGTCTAACAATGGAACATAATTCAGGAATGCAAAGTTAAATGACTTCTGTGTGGAAAAGGGCATCTCAAGACAGTACTCAGCACCAAGGACTCCTCAGCAAAATGAGGTAGTTGAAAGGAAAAATTGTACTTTGGTTGAAGCTGCTAGAACTATGTTGAATGAAGCAAATCTTCCTACGTACTTTTGGGCTGAAGCTATCAGCACTGTATGCTATACTCAGAACAGAACCCTGATTAACAGAATGTATGAGAAGACTCCATATAAGCTGATGGCAAACAAGAAACCATCTGTCAAATACTTTCATGTATTTGGAGGAAAATGCTATGTCCTTAAAGATAATAAGCAGATTGGCAAGTTTGATGCCAAAGCTGAAGAAGAAATTTTTCTGGGTTACTCATTAGAGTCAAAGGCTTACAGGGTATTCATGGTTGATGATCAGAAGGTTGTGGAAAGCCTAAATGTAACATTTGATGACACCAAACCCTCAAGTGTTCAGAAAGAAGATGATGATGAGTCTATGAATGTAGAAGATTTTTCTGATAATGAGAATGAACCTGAAATTGTGCCAAATGAAGACAATAATGGAGATGATCCTCAGAATGATCATAATGATGATTCAGACTCAGATGATAATGGAGGAGATAGTCAAGATGCTAGTGGCACATCAAATGTGACTAGTGAAACAACATCTGGAGCTGATTCTCAATCATCAGATTCTTCAGGTCAAGATGGCAACAATTCAGGGGGAGCAGGACAAGAGCATGGATCTGGAGATAGAACTCACAATAATAATAGTAATACTGAATCATCAAGAGCATAATTGCCTAGAGCTACAAAGTGGAATAAATCTCATCCTGAAGATTTAATCATTGGTGATCCAAATTCCAGAGTTCAAACCAGAAGAGCCACTATAAATGAATGTCTGTATTCTGGGTTTCTTTCTCAAATGGAACCTAAGAAAGTGGATGAAGCTCTTGAAGATCCAGATTGGGTGATTGCTATGCAAGAGGAACTCAATCAGTTCGAGAGACAAAAAGTTTGGAAACTAGTACCCCGACCAAAGAATAAATTAGTGATTGGCACTAAGTGGGTATTCAGAAACAAACTGGATGAAGATGGTACAGTGACAAGAAACAAGGCAAGACTGGTAGCAAAAGGTTACTCTCAAGAAGAAGGAATAGATTATGACGAAACTTTTGCACCAGTGGCTAGACTTGAAGCCATCAGAATGTTCTTGGCCTATGCTTCACATACAAACTTCAAGGTATATCAGATGGATGTGAAGAGTGCATTTCTAAATGGTGAGCTTGAAGAGGAAGTCTATGTGGAACAACATCCTGGTTTCACAGACCCTGAATATGAAGATCTTGTCTATTTTCTCTTCAAGGCTCTCTATGGCCTTAAGCAAGCACCAAGAACATGGTATGACACCCTCTCTGAATTTCTACTTGAACATGGTTTCACAAGAGGTGTCATAGACAAGACTCTGTTCTATAAAAAGCATAAGAATGATATCATACTTGTTCAAGTGTATGTTGATGATATTATATTTGGATCTACGAATGATATACTATGTGCAAGATTTGATAAGCTGATGCAAAGTAAGTATGAGATGAGTATGATAGGAGAATTGAACTTCTTTCTGGGACTTCAAGTGATTCAGAAGCCAGAAGGTATCTTTATCTGTCAGACAAAGTATATCAAAGATCTTCTGAAGAAATATGACATGGAAGATTCATCTCCTGCCAAGACTCCAATGGCCACTGCTACAAATCTTGATCAAGATAAATCTGGTAAAAAGGTGGATATCACTCACTACAGGGCATGATTGGATCTCTTCTCTACTTTACTGCAAGTCGTTCAGATATAATGTTTGTAATATGCTTGTGTGCAAGGTTCCAGGCTGACCCAAAGGAATCACATCTTATAGCCGTCAAGAGAATCTTTAGGTACTTGAGAGGTACACCTAATCTGGGTATCTGATATCCTAAAGACACTGGATTTGATCTCATAGGTTATATAGATTCTAATTATGCTGGATGTAAGATTGATCGGAAGAGTACTTCGGGAAGCTGTCAATTCCTTGGTAAAAGATTGGTTTCATGGTTTAGTAAGAAGCAGCATTCAGTATCAACATCAACTGCAGAAGCTGAATATATTGTTGTTGGAAGCTGCTGTGCTCAATTACTTTGGATGAGAAATCAACTCAAGGACTATGGAATTGATCTGGATCATATTCCCATCTTTTGTGACAATACAAGTGCTATAGCTATCTCAAACAATCCAGTTCAGCACTCGAGGACCAAGCATATTGACATCAGGGATCATTTTATAAGAGAATATATAATGAATGATACTGTGGAACTTCAATATGTTCCCACAGCTGATCAAATTGCAGACATTTTCACAAAGCAACTTGATGAGGCAACATTCACCAAGTTGGTTAGTGAACTTGGCATGTTAAATTTGTCCAATTGATTGGAAATTAACAAATGCAATTTGATTGGGATGAAATTTACAAATTTCTGTGATGATGCTTTGAGGGTTTGTGAATTTTATTTACCAAATATTCATTATTTATGTATTAGTAGCATAATATTGTTCTGAATAATGGTGATTATCAATCAATGGTAATTTTCATAACTTTAGAATGAATATTGTGATTTTTGAAGCATAATATTGTTTATAATTATGGCATTATCAATAAATGATAAGTATTGTAATTATTAAATTATTATTATGGGATTTTTATGAAGCATAAGTAATATTTAGAATTTATTAATATTTATTAGTCAATGGTTTATATTTAATAATGAATAAATATTATTTGTGATAATTAGTAGTTAAGTACTAAAAATTAAGAAATTCAATTTTCTAATTTTTGGGAAAATTTATTGTTGCACTTAGGGGGAGAAGTGATTTAGAATAATCATAAATTTTCTAAGTACAGAAAGTCCAAATTTCGACTAGTGGCTGTATAAAAATCGACTAATGGCTGGGAAATTTTCGACTAGTTGATTTTCTAAGAAAATCGACTAGCTGTTTTCAGTATATATTTTGGCTAAGTCATTTTTCTTCCCATTGGCAACTTTTCGACTACTAAATTTTCGACTAGAAGAAAAATCGACTAGTAGGCTACTAGTCGATTTCCCACTATTCGAAAAATAATCTATATATATTCATTTGCCTTAACAGTTTGCTTTCTCAGATATACACACAAACTAATCGATTTCACAGTAAAGGAGGATTCAAGAGTTTCAAATTTTCAGTAATCGATTTCTTCATAGAACTCTGGCAAAATTTTCTAAAATTTTAGATTATTGATGTTGAATCCATTGCGGTTCTTTTGACAGTATACTCACAAGTTTTTGTCGGTTGAATTAGGAGATCCAAGCATTCATTTTCTAGTTTTAGAAAAGGGGTTTTTATTTTAAAATCTGTTGTGTCGATAACCTAGGCTGCGTTTGGTGTGAGGGTTTTAAGAGGAAAGTTTATCAAATCTCCAGTTAAATTTAAATAAAATTAATTTCTTTTTTATTTAAGATTATTTCTCATTTTATTTTAAATAAAAATGGCAAATAATTTTGAAATTAAGAAAACTAATTTTGTTTCTATTTTAGGAAATGATTTGAGAAAAACTGGAATATTTCAAAAATGGATTATTTTCTTAAATGAACATTCTATTGTGTGATATGCCCTGACAGCTAATGTGCATATTAACTCTGATTTAATTCAGCACGTCACACATAATTCTTATATATCTAATGAGGGTGATCAGCTTGGGATAGAATTTATTTTTGGTGATGATGTGATCAGGATTTCTGAAGACGATCTGAATGAGCATCTACACCTTCCAAGAGATAACTTTGTTGATGTTCCTGATTCCTCGACGTTGTTTGACTTCTTTGTTTCAATTCAAGCAACCTTGGAAAATGGTCAGCTACCTGCAAAGTTCTACAGGTCACATCTACCCAAGGAATGGAACTTGTTCTTCGGGGTTATATCTCAAGTGTTCTCTTCGAAGATAAGCAGCTGGGTGTCTGTCTCTGGGTTGGTTCAGAAAATTGGTTTTTCAGTGGCCAATAATCTTCAAATCAAGTATGGTTGTCTCATGATGAAGAAGCTACAACAACACATTAACACTCAGAAGACCATCAAGTTTGCAGTCTATCCTCGCTTTCTACAGATTGTGCTTAACTCCATACTTTCCGAGGAACGAAGGAACTTCATCCCTAATGTCAAGCCTGTCAATCCTCCTATCATGCACACCACTGTTGCTGTTCAATTGAAAAACAAGAGAAAATATCCAAACAACAATGGAGGTATACCTAATGTCTTTTTGACTCCTTACTTAACAGAGAGTTTTGTGCAGATTGAAGCTGACATAATAGCAAGGAATGAGGAAATTCAGGCACAAGAACACATGGATCAAGATCCAGTTGCATCTTTTGATGCAGAACAACAACATGTTCAACCTGAGGAAACTCAAGAAGGAAGTGTCCATAGTTCACATACTCAGAACATTCCTCAAAACACCCCTTTTCAATCATACAGGCCAGGTATGTCCGGAGGTAACTACTCTCAATTTTCTCCAATACTGGATTTGATGATTTAATTTCTATCGAAGCTCTAAAATTTGACTCTGCACATCCATTTCAATAAATTGGTGATATCCAACAAGGAGTATTGGATATGAAAACCTCCAGATTCATAACCTCACTCCACCTCCAAACACTAAATTTACACTTTCCTCTACCAAAAAGCTGAAGAGAAAAGGAGCCAGTGAGGATGAGGGGGGAAACTGCTGACACATCAGCAAATAAGGGAGATTATATGAGAGAACCCTCAGCTCTACCTCAAATGAAGAAAAGTCGTATCCAATCAGAGGTATCTGACAGCTCCCATACATTCTCTCAAAAGGATGTAATGGCGGAAAAGGCAATGAAACAGTCTCTGGATGTACCTTCTCAACAAGGTATGTCTATTGAAATTCGCCCGTCGGCCACGACATCTGAAAGAGTGTCACCACCACCAAACTTGACCTCAGATATTCATATTCACAGTGAGGGTGCACACACATCCAAAGAATTGACAGAAGCAGGGGAGCCACCTATCTTACAGTTGGACTCCTCTGTCAATGATCCTTTAAAGGAACAGCAATCCACTGGTAATGACCCAAATATCCCTGGTGAGCCTATGGATAAGGTATTATCACCAATACCTGAGAGAACTGAATGTTTGATCCCACAGATGAAGACTTCAGTGACTCTCCCAGAGATTCCAGCTCTGGAAAGGTCATTTACTGATGACAGGGAACTTGTCTCTGACAAGGATCGGGAATTGCAAACTCCCATTGCAACACCACAGACCTCCTTAAGGATGGCTAAGGTGATTTCACTTGCAGGTACCTCAAAAGCTCGGAGCATTGAGAGGAGTGAAACACAAACCGTGAGGTTGAGTGACACCCCTGTCCCCAAACCGAGTGAAAGAGAGATGAGCGAAACACTTCGAGAGGAGCCTTGTGAGACACCTACCATCCAAAATGCACCACATCTTACAAACTATGTTACTATTACTGAATTTTATGATACTCTCAAACAACGGGATCAACAATTTCTAGCTGTGCTTGAGAAGAGAGACAAAGAATTTTATCAAGTTATGGACATCAGGGATAAACAATTTCATGACGAACTTGCCAAGCGTGATGCTACTATTGCCTCTCTTCAAGCAGAGATTGCACAGTTGCAGGTGAAACTCAAACTAATGAAAGATCAACAAGCCTTTAACTCTACTGCTTCTGGTTTTGGCTAGCTTTTATAAAAGGACAAATGCGCTCTAAATCTTTTTCCAGTTCACTTCAGAAGGATAACCCAACTGAGGGGGAGAAGTTAGGAGGAGTTCAAGAAAAAGTAGTTCTGGAGGCAGAAAAGAAGTCAGTTGATAAAGGCAAGGCTAAAGTTATGGAGTTTGAAATGTAAGATCCAGTAAATGTTACATATGAGTCTGAGGATACAGAGGAGGAGGAAGAACTAGTTCGTTTCAGGAGTTCAAAAAATCTGGATGCTAATATGTCTACTAATCCATTCAAGGAAAGCAAGCTAGTTGAAGCCGTGGTAGCCGGATAAGAAGTATTCAATCCTGACATGGAAGCTACTGCAAAAAGTGATGAAGATCATATGGAACATGAACTTGAAGAAGGTGGAATATTTGAACTTGGAGTTGCAGATGCTGAAATTGTTGATGAAGAGGAGGAATTTGCAGATGAAGATGCTTTCAGTGATGATTGCCTAATGATCAGGATAAATGAAATTATCAATGATAATATTGAAGAGGCTAAAGAGTTTATGATCAGGCAAAGGCTAAGAAGACAAAGAATTAGTGAGAGGAAGGCCAGAATTGCTAGGGAGGAAGACATTCATAACCAAATAGGTCCCAGGTGGAATGAAGCTAAAGCAAGCTTCAAAGGTAAGGAGAAGAACTTGGATAAGAATGATGATAGAAAGATAATGGACATCATCGGAGAATATAGACAGAAATATCCAGATATCCATGAGTTCTACAGGAAGCTTGATGAAAGAGTCTCTAGTGTTTCTGTGTCTAAACTGAAGAAGGGCTGGGTTATGTATATGAACCTAATAGATCAAAGAGCTCTGAAGCTGTCAACAAGAATGTTCAAAAAGATGAATATCGTTGAGTTGTTTATCCTCAAGCACAAAATTATCACATCAGGAGGACCTATCAATGAACTGCTAAGGGAACATGTGCATGAAGCTTTGAGAGAGTATTCACCAGAAGCGTTTGACTTACCATCTTGTGTCAAATACTACTATGGAAGATCTTTACAGAATCTGACTCTCACTGAAACTCATTTGACAGGAACTCCTTACAGTATGCTAATGTACATTGAAAGCAGACTAAAGGGAAAGAAAGAAAGAAGATCTGCTCCAGATCTTGAAGCTGCTGAAATTATCTATGCTACAAGGTTAAATCTGAAGATGGAAGATAGTGAAAGAGACATGAGAAAGACTACTCGAGCTTACGATGAAATAGTGTGGTTTAGAAGAGCGGATGGCAAGACCATAATAGAGGATGAACTTCTGGGGGAGAGTGAGCCCAAGACTTGTATTGAAGACGGAGAACTGAAGTACGTAATTAGAACTTCTCAAGCAGTTTCCAAGATACCTATCTCTAGTTTTGAAGATAGCCATTCTGAATGCATAAGAGAAGTGTTGAAAGATATTCAGTTATCCACATGCAGAAATGACAAGCTTGCTCTAAAGCCAATTCAGGACAGACTGAGAAGCAAACTTGATATGGAACGAATCAACAACACAAAAAGGGTGCAAGATTTTCCTAAGAGAATAACTGTCTTTGTTTTCTCTAAGAAATCTTCTATCCTATTTGATGTTGTAAGGAAAATGAAAAATATTTCATATCTCAAGGTGTTACTCAAGAGGCTTGAAGAACCGGAACCAATCAACGCACTAGAAGTCGAAGCAAGACACTTAGTCAAGCTAAGAATTTCACAAATATAGCAGAGGATTCAAAGCAGAAAATCCAGAGCAATCAAGAAATCTGAATCAACAATCTCAGGGAAAGCAGCAAGTCAAAAGGACAAAGCTGAAACGAAAATAAAGGCAAAGGAGAAATAGAACATCTGTTCATACTAGAGGAACAATTTATGTCTTTGAAATCTCATGTAAATAGAAATCTGGAAATGTATATATGTTCCAGAATGCATTTAATATTATTTACTATTTTCCGCACTTACTTTTTCTTGTTGTCAGTTGAGTTATCCTTAAAGATTTGTTTATCGAACTCTAACAATCAAATAAGGGGAGATTGTAAAGCATGATGTACTATAATGGATAATGAGATGATATAACTCAACTTAGGACAAATAACTAGTAAATAATATTAACTATGTAACACAAGAATCCAGAAGAAGAATGATCAGACACATACAAGAGTCAGAACACAGTATTACAAGTGCAAGTCCATTTGAAGTCATAGAAAGAAGATCATTTAGTGATCAGGCCTCTATGAAGAATAAACAATCAGAGGACTTGTTGTTTTAATACAGTTGAAGATTCAAGTATAGAAATCAAGTGATTCCAGTGGAAAACAATCTATAGAACTTAAGTCAGAATTCATTAACAAGGAACAATCAGAAAGGATAAAGATATTCAATTCAGGGCTAGTCGTTTGTGAACCAGACCAGTGCACTAAGCGTCAACATTCCAGGATTGATCATTCAAGTCTACAAAAGAAGTGTTAAGTGAATTCAAGATCATACAAAAGAATGTATTCAGAATTGAAGAAAAGAATAAGGAGTGAAAATATTCTAAGGCATAGAAGTTGATTTTCTACTAGTAGAATTCGACTTGTATGAAGTCGACTAGTGGAAAATCAACTAGTGGAATGTTATTCTACTAGTCGATTTCTGACTTCTCCAAAATCGACTTCTACTTAATTAGAATACTCCAAGTGCTACACATGTATAGAATTCGACTTCTATATTCTACTAGTCGAATTTCATGAAGGTCAAATTTGACTACTAAGAAGGAATGCAAATTCGACTACTAGGGACTTGGGTTATTTTGAAATGCAGCAAATTAGAATACTTGGACCAGAAGAAGCCACGTATTGAATTTAGTTTTAAGTCTACAATAAAACAGAAATCTCAGCATTTATTCAGCAGAGGAATCTTCACCAGCAAACTGAGAAGCTTTTATGGAGAGCATTACGGAGCATTCAAGTTCATATTAATTACTTTGTAACTGTACTGTTATGCTGTTGAAATTTCTGTAGAAGCTAATTAATTAATTAGATTGTAGCAACATTAAGGTTTATATCAATCGAAATATATTCCTTGAATTGTGTTGTGTTTTTACTTTCCGGCATAAACTAAGAACTTGTTTTGAATCGGAATTAATTGGTGGTATCCTATTCACCCCCTCTTCTACGATACCTTTGGACCTAACAATTTTTCTAAACTCGGAGGCGATGTTCCCGATTATATTATACACATATATATATATAGTTTTTAAAACTATTAATCGAATAATATTTATTCGATATTTTTATATTATAAGTGAATATTATTTTTTTGAATATTCAATTAAGATTCCTATTACGATCAAAGACAAATTTAATTATTTGAATAGAGTTTCTAGTTATGAAACTTATTTTATTTCTATTAATAAATGAATATTAGTCTAAATATTCATTCGAGGACTTATGACTCTGCTTATTTTATTAAATTATATTCTTTATTTTCTTAAAGAATAATGTGTCAATATTCTCCAAGTATTCGGAAAATTATTGATACTATCAAATCATTCTTACTTTAAATATTTCCAGAGTTTATTTTCAAACTTTATCAAAACTATTTTTAAAAGTTATAGCGGATCCCAAATCTCATTTTCAAATTTAAGATCTTCCTTTCGAAGGGGATTTAAATACTCGCTCAAAAATCTGAGGGATCCGGCTCCGTGATGTATTTTTATATTCGCAACAAGGTTGCTGTTTTAATAAAAGAGTTTTTGATTACTTACCCAACACTCGGGAAGTAAAATTCTTGGAATAAGTTAATCCATTAACAGGCATCGCCTGAGAAATATCGGTGAGTTTTCTTTCCAACTAGATGTGACTTCTTGGTAGAGTCGTATTAACAAGTTCCTACTTGGGGAAAGGGGATACGAGCTTTACGTTTCAGATTCAAGGATTTCATCTGAACTAGGAGTGGCGTAAGTGGTCGAGTGGCACCGGCCCAACCTTATTTATTGGCCCAGAGCACTTCGATAGAAAGGCTACGGCTGGGCGATTGTTGAGTGTTGGCAGGGTCGAGTTTTTAAAATGATGTTTTCATCAAATGAAGCATCTCGTAACTTCATTTCATTTTGATGATGTATCAAAGATTGATTCTTTACAAGTCTTATCTTGTAGTCTCATCTATGTGATGAACTTTTGAAATTGATTATACCTTGAACGGTGGTAGTTCAAGTAGTATTCGGAAAAGATATAAGTATATTGGAGTTTCTTGTAACTTCATCTTCTCAACTTATATCTACTTAATGATTATCTTATGCATGACAAAGAATTTCAGAAAAATGTTGAGACAAGGTTAGATATATGAGATCACCTTGCAACGATATTTTTATACAGTTATAAACTAGAACTCTGTGTATATTATGCATGGCAGAGGATTTCAAAGATTTTGAAAAGTATATATGTATATATATACTGAATATTTTGTGACTTCGTCGCATTAAGATATCAAACTTGGTTCATTTCTTCTTGACGAAGAATTTCATGAGTACTATGAGAATACTCATATATTGCTAATTATTATACATATTATTTCGGTGGGCTTGTTGCTCACCCTTGCTTTCTTCTTTCATCACACAAGAACAGATAGACAAGATGAACAGGACCAAGCTCCCAATTCGCAAGCGGATAAAAAATGTTTCGCAGTTTCCTGTAGGTGTTGATGCAGTTGTAGCTGAGGTAGGAAATACCAATAGGCTAGGTTTTCAACTGTTGATGTACCAGACTTATGTATATTATGAATTGCGATAATGGCAAAGAAAATGTAAATTTATTCAGAAACCCTTTTAAGGTGTAATGACTTATAATTGTGGAATAAAATGACTTGTGTTATTTTGGTATTCATCTCTGAGACTATAACTTGTGGTGTGTGTGTATATTGTGGGGTCACAGTACGCAGTAGTTAATTGTTTATTTAGATTGAGTGTGATTAAAGGAAATAGAACTCGTAACAACCCGGATCCCCGACCCCAGATTTGGGGGTGTTACATTGACTCCATTTCACTTATACAGAATTACAAGACATTTAATATTTACAATTAATCAACCTATTCTGCATAGCAATCTAGTAGCCAACATGACTTACAAATCCCTAAGAAATCTACTTGACTTATACATGTTGTTTGTAGAAATATGCTACAGTTCTTATTATTACATAAGCTACTCACTCGATGGATGTTAATCTGTCATCCGTCGGGACTGTAAAGATTATCCTTCGGGGCTATATTAGATCATCTGTCGAGTGCTACAAAATTCACTAAGTTAAATCTACTAAGGTGTTTTGTTTAATTTATCATCAAGTTCACAACATATTCCTAACAATCTCCCCCAATCTATGTCTACTGGAATTGTAGCCATAAATTAAGAGAAACCTAATGATAACAAAACATCCTAAAGATATAGACTGAAAGATAGTAGATAAAACTAATAAGTGCTAAAAAAATCACTAAAAATTGAACAAAGCAAAGTGTACAAAAGGTTGCTCACAATCATTATCAAGGTGCTCCTCTAGTCTGAGCAGATAAATCTATTTCCTTGATTGTATGGATTTCTTCCCAAGCCTCCTGTTGTTCTCTTCTATCTGATTTTGGAGTTGTCTGTGGAATTCAAGTTCATCAGCTTCAGATAAATCCAACATTTCTTCCATTTCCAAAAGAGTCTCATTGCTAGAGATACTTAGTTGGTCATCCAGTCTGAAGAATCTTCTAACTCCCTTATCATCCATGAATTCCATCAGCCAATAAGGCCTCAAATGCACTCTCTTTCCTGTGAAGGGAATAGACAGAGTTTTTGGAAGTGCATCTTTGGCTTTATTACTCCTTAGCTCCTCAACTTTCTTTAGGACTATTCTCCTTGCAGTCGTATTAAATCCAAAGTTCTTATTGAAGGAAGAATAGACCTTTATCAGTACAGATTGGCTTTCTTGAAGAATCATGTGAAGTGGCCATGTGATCTCTTTCCCTCCCCTGTACTTGAACACTAGTCTTTCAAGAAGATGTCTGTAAGCATCAATCCCTCTTACTTCTTCCAATTCTTCCAAGTAGAGGTTTTTTTCAGAGAACTCCTTGATGTCACATATGTATAAGAGATCTTCCTTGTTGATCGTGGGTTGATATTTAGTTAGAGTCTTGGATCTGAGCGTCACAGGCTTCACTTTCTTGATTGCTCTAGTCATTGTTTTCTTTGGCTTGTTGAAGATAGGAAAGTTTAGTTCAGGAATTGGCAAACTATCCCAATCTACTGGCTCATCCCTTGGAATTATGTGCTCACCATGAATATTCCTAGTTGGATCCACCACCTTGAATTCTTCAAATACCACTGAGGGTTTGGTTCTCTGAGTTGAAGTTGTAGACTTTTTGGGAATGTAGTTTTCCATTTCCTCATCACTAAAGTCCAATTTTCTTTTGGAGGGGAGCTTGTATCTAAATCTTCTTTTCAGTTGTGGTTCCTGTTGCATTTTCTGATTCTGAAGTTCAGCAATCACATATGGTTGTTCAGAAATCTCAGTTGTAGTCTTCACAGCTTGAAGTTTGGCCAAGATAACAGCTTGCTCCTTCTTTTGTTTGAGCTTCTTAGCATCTAAGGCATCTTGCTTCTTTTTTTGCCTGATTCTTTCCTTCTCTTCGTTTTTAGCTTCTACAAACTGAGGGTGTCCAGCCACCACACAAATTTCCTTACCATTTTCTGTAGATTTTGGCAATCCTTCTTTTAAGTGCTGAATCAGCTGGATCTTTGAAAAATGCAATTGACCTAACCAACAACTTCTTCTCATCTGGCCCAGGTGTTTCATACACAATATTCATAAGATTTTTGTCTGAAAACTTTAAGTAGTTTCTTTTAGGCCTCAGGACCAGATTTGCCTTTGGAGACTTTATGCAGGATGTTTAACCCTTTTCCAGATAATTCAAACTCATCTCATTCACTGAAATCTACTTGACTTTAGAGTGATGATTAAAGATTTTGTCTGATTTCTGAATTGGTCCAAATTTCTATTGAATTTCTTCATCTATTCTTCTCCATTTTTCTTTTAGTTCCTTCTCAGCTGCTGCTACATCAATCTTTAGCAGTTTGTCATTTGATTCCAGTTTTGCTGCTGCCAGATTGATGATGTCAATGTTGTCCATGGCTGGTGGCTTAGTGAAAGCAATTGTTGGCACAATTACTTTACTGACTTGAATGTTGAGCTGTTTCTCCCCCTCAATTGATGAGTCTTTCTCCCCTTTTTGTTAGCATCAAGTTGTTGAGTGGAAGGGAGTTGTGTTGTGCATATGTTGTGTACTTGATGATTTCATTAACAAAACGCCTTGGTAGATCTTAGTGAAAAATGTAGCACTCGACGGATAAGGATTATAGTCCCGACGGATGACTCAATATAGTCCCGACGGATGATGATTTATTATCCAACGAGTGAGTAGCTTATGTAACAATAAGTCTGTAGCACATTTTTGCATACACATTGTTCAGATTCTGTAAGTAGTACTCAAGTCATGTTGACTTTAACTAGATATGCAGAATTGGTTGATTAATTGTAGATAGATGATGTCTTGTAATCCTGCATAAATGAAATGAAGTCAGGTGCTAGATTGCTACCCGACGGATAAACAATAATGCCATTCGACGGATGATCAACTAGAAAACCCGACGAATGATCATGAACTCGACGGATGATCATGAACCCGACAGATAAAGAATTCAAACATCTGTTGACAATGACAACACAGTCACACGCGTCGAGTGTATGCAAATGGAATGTGGATGCCTATTCAACTGGGTTTTAGAGAATAAAGAAGCATTGCCATTTCCATGCTATTATGAAGTTATTCAAAGATGCTGGAATAGAATAATGAAGTAGCATAGTATTAGACTTGATAGTTTTTGTTTTATTATCTTGTCTTATTACTTTGTAATCTTGGTGATATATAAACCAAGAAGCAGCAAATAGAACAACTAACTGAGATACAAGGAGAGAAACTTTTATAAGCTGTATTCTTAGCATTTCTCTACATTTCTTAGTTGTTCAACATTTGTAAGAAGATGTGAGCTTTTTTCTACACAGAGTTCTTTCGATATATATTATATATCTCTGGTGGATACATTCAAATCCACCAGAAAGTTTTTTAAAGACTTGCGTTTTCAATTACTTGTGTTTTGATTCATTTGAAGTTATTATTCCGCACTCTGTAAATCAATTCACACTGATATATATATTTAAGTTAGAACAATTTTATTCAAGAAAAAGTTTCAATAATTCCATTCAACCCCCCTTCTGTAATTCTTGTTCAATTGTTAAGGGACTAACAAGTTGAACAGCCACCAATTTTTGGAGCATGGCAGTTTGAGTTTCCTGATTAGTAAGTATCTTGGCCATTGACTTCTCCACATCAGATAATCTAGAGTCCATGGCCTCAACCTTTCTATTTAGATCAGCTTCTTTCCTCAGTTTCTGAGCTATCTTGGTCATGGTGGTTCTAGGAAGTCTAGCATCCAACCTTGCTATTAAATCTTGTTTTACATCAAAAACTTTTTACTTTATTTCATCCACACTTTGACTGTGTTGGAGAGCTTTAATCTTGTGCAGCTGAAGAGCTTCAAGATGTGCTATAAGTAGTCTCTTTGTGCTGGCATTTGTAGATGCTTGAATGGCTGTTTGGGTATCATGAATGAGCTTGAACAATGTCGATTGGAGATGTCAGTATGAACATTCTTTGGTTAGCATCCAGGAAGGAATGTCTGCATCTCCCCCTATGCTCATGCTGTCTTCCTCATTATCCCCACTAGCATCGCCAAAAGAATCTTCAGCCAGTTCAAAATTACTACCAGTATTGGATGGCATAACAATGATTGCATCCTTAGCTCTTTGAAGAGAAGCAGTTGTGTGGACTAGATTGAGCATCTTTTCAGCCACCTCATTGCCCTGTACAGCTAGAGTTTGATAAGCTATAGCAGGATGAGTAAATGTCTCAGCATCTAGGAAAATAGAAACTATGACAACTTGATATTCTTGCTGAAATAGTCTCTTGCTTTCTGCATCACTGACATTCATTGACTCACTAGCAATGGTGTCCACCCTTATCACTCCTGTACCTGCATTTCTCTCATAATCTCTCTTTTGTTGCATCAAGGGCTCCCCTTGGCTTCCCACCCTCACACCCTCACCTTCACCATCTAAGGTGGGACTCCTCTCACTCACTTTTGCCAGTCCTGAAGAAATGGACTGCATAGGTTCACTCATTTTCTCTCCTTTTGCCTGGGAGCAACCCACCTCTCACTCAGTTCACTCCTTGCCCTCAATCCTAAGAGTGATTGTACTACTACTAAGTCATCTACACTTGTGACAATTGTAGGAATTTGAAGTTGTGTAGAGACTCCTGACGGATGAGGAATATCCATCGGGATAGTAGTTTGGCTAGCCGACGGATGACTGCTGTTAGGCACATCCATCGGGATACAATCACTACTCGACGGATGAATAATATCCACTGGGATAAAAGAAATGAATGAGTTTGGAGTGGAGATTATTGTATACTCTGTGCAGATTGATGAAAATTTGGGCACAAATGTCTCAATAAACTCAGAAAGAATTGGCAAGTGAGCCAACAAATCATCCAAAAGATGATGCTCACTTGCTTGGATTTTTGGCTTCTTCAATAGAGTTAAAGATGGAGAATTTGGAAGTGATGTATAAATCATATCTACATCCAGTGAATGTATGGGTGAATTTGGTATTTCAGGAGCTTCAATTATTAAAGATTTTGGTTGTGACTCCAAATTTATTGGAGCCACATCAATCTGACTTTGAGATGGTGCAGTGACTGGGTCTTTAGTACCAGTTTGCACTGTGTGTGTTCCCTGTGCATCCCCAAGGGTTTTTGATCTTTTCTTTCTAGGATAAGTCTGTGGTGAACTTGTTTCCCTAACCCTCTTGGCATGTGCTCCTGGTTAGGAGCTTGTTTCAATAGTAACATCCTTTTGGGGGATGAAACTAGAATAGAGCTTATTTCCTTATTAACAACCACAGTTTGTTGGGAAACCGTGGTGTGGCTAGGTTTGGGTACACTAATCTCACCAGCCTTCCAAAAACTTGTTGGCAGTTTGGCATCTTGCAGCATTGTTCTAGCAGCCTCCATTAATGTTCTATTTTTCCTTTCAACAACACCATTCTGTTGAGGTGTCCTAACTACTGAGAATTCTTGAACAATGCCCTTGTCTTTGTAGAATTCAGTTAAAGCTGCATTTCTGAATTACGTGCCATTGTCACTCCTCAACCTTTTCACACAATTCTGATCTTTAGACTATTTCTCAATCTTCTTGATGTGTTCAATTATGATGTATGGAGTTTCATCTTTAGAATACATAAATTCTACCCATGTGTATCTTGAGTAGTCATCCACCATCACAAGTGCATATTTCTTTCTTGAAATTGACAAGACATTAACTGGTCCAAATAAGTCCATGTGAATAAGTTGCAAATGTGTACTTATAGAATTCAAAGTTTTACTCTTGTGACTTGATTTCTTCATTTTTCCTTTTTGACAAGCCTCACAGACCTCATTTTGAGCAAACTCCAGATTTGGCATATCTCTCACTAACTCCTTTTTGACTAAAGTATTGCCTTGTAATTCAAGTGACAGAGCTTTTTATGCCACAACTTGCTTTATTCTTCAGATGCCTTGGTGTAGAAGTAATAAATTCCATCCTCATTTGCTGAATCCAAGTATGCAACAAATAAGCTTCTCTTTTTTACTCCTTTTAGAGCAACTTCATTAGTCTTTTTGCTGATGATTAAGCATTCTCCTTTGTCAAATTTAACATTGAATCCTCTATTAGTGAATTGACTGACACTTAGGAGATTTACTTCCAAACCAACAACCAATGCTACATCTTCAATGACAATATTTACAGAAATCAATTTTCCATATCCCATTGTGAAACATTTGTTGTTGTCTTCAAAAGTGACTAATGGGCCAGCCATCTCCTCAAATTATGATAGCAGGGCCATATCACTTGTCATATGTCTTGAGCATCCACTATCTATGATCTATATGACTTTCTTCATTTTTCCCTGCACATAATGAGGATTAGCTACCCAAGAAGTGTTGGGTACTTTCTTCTTGTTAACAGAATGTGCAGAATTAGAATGAGTTGATTAAGAAATAATGGTGTTCATTGCTTGATTTGCACGTTCCTTTTTGGCTGTAGACCTAATATTGATTTCTTTGAGGTCTACTATCAGGTTGTGGTAACTTGTCATTAGTTTCATGTTGGAAGGAATACAATCAAACTTATCACAGAAGGAATATGGATCTTTAGTCTTTGCATCATTATATTTGCATGCTCCTAATCTTGGCTCACTAACAGTCTTTTTACAAAGGTGAGTTAGGTGATTTGTAGAGCCACATTTCTAACACTCTTTTCTAGGAGCATCTTCAACAAATGCAAAGTTATTGCTTTTGTTTATCCCAATCTTTCCATTTCTGTTTTTCTCTTTCTTTCCTGCATTCTCAGTTTTAACCTCCTTGATTGGCTTCTTGGGGGTTTGATCAACCATGGGGTTCTTCTCAGCTTTAGAAGTTGGAGTTATTTCTGTACATTTCTTTTCACTGTCCTCATCAGTAATTTCTTGCTTTATGATCAACTCTTCTTCACTAAAATTTACTTCACATGCTTTGAACATAGGTGAGCCAACCTTTCTCAGCATAGCTGGGACATCTTCACTTACAGTTATTTTTCCCTTATCACCTTCAACTTTCCTGTTGCTGTTAATACATCATAATACCAGCCAATAGCTATGTTAGCACATGGCTTGTTCTTCTCATGGTACTGACCAACTAACTGATATTGATTTTCTTGCTTGACAGTTTCAAGCTCAATAAGCTATAGTTCCAGATCTTGTTTCTCAATCTCAAGCTTATCATTAGCTTTTGATAACCTATTGACCTCCTCAGTAGCTGCTATCATGCTAGTATGAATGTGGAACATTTCCATGCCCATCTTTTTAACAGTCTCCTTATATTGACTAGCATTCAAATCAATAGTGGCAAGAGTTGGTACCTTTGTTGTTGATGAGGATGACTCTCCTTGCTCCAAGGCTGTTAGGTCCCAATGTGTTTGTAGAAGGGGGGTTGAATACAAACAGTACCGAATAATCGAATTAAATGCGGAATAAAAAATGTGAAACAAAATTCAAGTTAAATAAAAATATTATTAAACTTGAAATGTGTTACAACAACTGTATCGATTACAAGGTATTAATCTCAAATCAATTATCACAAATTTAGAATAAATTCGACATGAACTTTTTCTATTTTTGTAATTAAAAGATCAAATGCTAAAAGCGATTTGAGATTAAGTTCTAGGGATTTTAATCCGCTAGATTGATATACAAGAACAAGATAAAGATTTCTAGTGGATTAGATTTAACATTACAATCTAGAAATTATGATCTTGAATAAAGCAGAGAAGAAAATAAAATGTTTCAGAGGCGGCTGCTTTCTTGTTCTTGTATTTTTGTTTGAATGATTGAGTTGATTTTTTTACTCTAATGATTTGCTGCTCTCTGCTTCTATTTATTCAATCAGCTGAGTTAATTGAATTGGAATGACAATCCTTTAAGCTTGTATGACTTTCGGTAGGACAATTGAATGAACTAGCAAGACAATCAGAATGAACTAGCAAGACAATTACCCTCCTGATGTAACTTTCGGTGTAACAATTGAATTTGGCCTAGCATGACAATCGGTATGACAATCCTGATTGTCATGCTAGTTCATTTTCAATTGTTTTGCTGATTTAAAGCTTAAATTTAATCCAATTAAACTTCTGAAAATTCCTAAAATTCCTAGAATTAATTCAGAATTAATTAATCAATTAATTCAATTAATAAATAAATTATTCTTTGCAGATATAATTTATTTTCTTAATTAATTAATAGAGAATTAATTCTAGTCTTGAGCAGCAACCATTCTTCTGCAAATCTTCTGAAAATCACTGAAAATTATGAATCAATTCCACCACTTCAACGTTGACACTCGATGTACTGTCTGGTTCATGAGTGACTAACTTCCGTGACGTTTCTTCATGTCTTGACTTTGACACTTTGATTTTCTTCAGATTAAATCCTTGTAATTTATTGATACCCTGACGAGATCTCTGTCACTCGATTAAATCCACGATCTTGATTTATATCACTGAGGCATGATCAACTTCTTGAACTTCTTCCAGTGAATTAACTCCTCAAGTCTGTAGATGAACCTTGTTTCTGAATCCTTTGACAGATATTACTTTGCGAGATCTCTCTGACGGTAGTTCCACTATTTACTTATTACATTCTTATTTGAGTTGAGTTGAATCCTCGAATATACAAATAGGTCTATGACATATGACTTACAATCTCCCCCTATTTGTTTGTTAGACAATAACACATAAATACCTAGAGGATAACTCAACTAACAAATAAGAAAAAGATATTAAAAAGAAATGCAAAGTAAATAGTAGAAAAGTTCTGGATGAGATTTAACATTTTCCAGATTCCAAATAGATGTTCCTCTAGACTGAACATATCTTCAAGTAGTTCCATCTTCATTTGTACAACCACATTTTCTGTTGAGAAGCCCATATCTCTCTTGCTTCTCCCCCTATGAGAATCAACTGATTAAAGAAGATCACCTTCGTTTACCACCTCTCCCGTACAATAGGATCCGCAGATAAAAACCAATGGTACTCCCTTAACAGCTTCTTCCCTTATCAGAAAATCACCTTGTGTTTACCACCTCTCCCGTACAATAGGATCCGTAGTTAGAAACAACAATGGTGTGGTGTAGTGTACATGTAGGATCTTTTTCTTCCTCCCTGCTATTTCTCCCCCTTAGTTGAGGAATCCTCCAAACTATTACTTAAGCTTTTATCTCCCCCTTAAAGAAGGAATGTATGCCGTCGTCTGAAGGAGTTCTCATATTTCACTTGGTTGGAAAAGAAATAACAAGTAGTTTCTTTTTCTTCCTCACTGTGAGTGTGTGATCCTGTTTAGTGTACCTCACATGTGTTTCACTCTTCTCTCCACTCGTGTTTACACTCATTCTCACAAGTGTATCACTCTTCTCTCATAGCTCCATAATCCAGCTGTACCTGCAAGGAAAATCACCTTAGCCATCCTTAAAGGAGGTCACAGGTGGTGCAATGGGAGTTCACAAATCCCCATCCTTGTTAAACTCGTCAGATAAATCTGAGTCATAATCTACAAGTTACTAGTTTCCCTTTTAGGGTTCCAGATTTGAATTCTGGGAAGGTAAACAATGATCCAACGAATTTAGCATAAAGATCAAAGTTCCCTTCTAATGTCTGTGAAGACATTTCCTTGTGACTTATCAGGTAATATCTGAATCATTGTCAACAAGTTGCCGATCTGCACCTATGTCAGATCCACTATCCGCAGATGCATCCAGGGGATTTAAGCCTGGGGAGGTAGACACTGACCACTGACATATGGCTTTTGGATCAGTATCCTCTCCTAACACCTGTAAAGGCAATTGGTCCATTAACGAACCTTAAACAATCGAATCTGACCTTAAAATGGTCGAAACTCTTGTTTCCGTCAACTCATCCTTTGTGTGTGTAACCTCTCGTTGTGCATCAAGAATTGATTATATTTGAAGTGGTGACACTACATCGGATACCTTGGCCGACAGGCAAAATTCAATAGACTCACCCTGTTGAGAGAATGAATCTAGTAACTGTTTTTGTGCCTTTTCAGCCATTACATCTTTTTGAGAAGATGTATGGGGGCTAGCAGTTGTCTCGGTTTAAATACTACTCATCTATGTAGGAGACAGAGCTACTGGGTTGACTACAAAACCTTCCTTATGTGGTGCACTAGGCACTATCTCCCTCACGCTCATTCATACTACTTTTAGTGGTAAAAGAGTGTTGGTTGGTTCTGTTTTTGTGTTTGTCTTTACAGTCTGGGATAGACGTTGTGGGTTTTCAACCTCATGACTGTCAATGAAAGAAAGTCATTGGAGACTGAACCTGTATCATAGAACATATGGTAATAGAGAGAAAATGATTTACAATAGTGATTTCAAAAGATTTTACATGACATAAGAAATCACTAATGTAGAAAGAAGTTTGATTTTGTTTTTCAATATGAATGAGTTTTTGATAAAACATTGATCACTTAGGGTAAAGTCTAAGTAATTCTCATTTATATCAAAAGCTTACAAATATCTGCAACATAATGTTAACAAGATGTCATTGACCGATACTTGTCAAGTACTTTAGATACTAATTATTATGTTGCATAAATATGACGACTCTACTAGTTCATATAAAATTACAACTTCTGTTAGAGTGTCATACCATGTCCTTGACGATTGCTTGAGCAGTATACTAGTTCATACCAACCTGAAGTGAGATTGTGAAGAAGAAATTGCATAGTCCAATAGATCTGCAGCTGCAAAGTCCATGAACTGTGGTGCATTGACTTCCTCTTTTGACTTACCAATCAGGAGTACACTTGTACACATCTTACTAGAGTACAATTCCAAGTGTAATGTGCAGCAGGTGTCTGATATGTCGTAATATTCTCAAGTCTCGTCACTGGTGCTATATGTTGGATACTGCTTCCTGATAATAACCTAGCACAATATACAAAATTACAATGATAACATTCCCAGCTTGCAAACAGCCATATCCCTCAGATAAACCTTTGCTGTTATCTCCAAAGGTAATCAGGGGGCCAGCTTTCTCAATCCACATTTGATAGCAGGGCTCTATCTCCGGTCATATGTCTTGATGATCCCTGTCAAGAATCCACACTACCGGTTACACCTGTTTAATGCCCTGCACTTCAAATGGATTAGACCTTCTTCGGAACCCAAACTTGGTTGGGCCCGGCATACTTGTAGAACTGTCCTTTGTCAGACAAAACAACATTTTTAATTTTAACGATCTCAACATCCTTAATGACTGAACATTTGACCTTGTAAATAGCCTTAACAAATTTCTGTTTAAGCTTAGGCACAAATGTCTCCTTTCTAGCCTTAGAAGGACTAGCAGTCTTAGACCTATCATGCTTCTTGTTATTCACATGCTGACGAGGAGTAGTCTTATCATTAGACACATGCTTACCATTAAAATAAGCATACATCATATTAAAAGCACAAGACATACAATTAGAAACACCACATGCTTTATGAGAGTGATTAACAGCAGGTAATTTATGCATGGTAGACATGGCATTATTGTTATCCAACTCATGTGTGTCTGAGTTAGTCTCAGTTGCTTTCACAACTTTGACTGGAACTTTCGACTCACTTGACTTGGAAACAATCTTCTCATAAGCATGATCCTCAGCACGTATTTCTTCTTGAATAACAGAAGAGGTCGCATCAAATGGTTCAGCAATTGATGGTTTATAGAGGGGTTCATCAACACCCTTAAGCACATGTGGTACTTCCCTCCCTTTAGCACATACACGAGGAGGGGAGTTTATGCCTAATTCTCCAATAGCAGCATTGTAATCATAACCTATTCCAGATGTTTGACTAACAGCTTGCTTACTGTAGAACTCTTTAGCCTTCGAACAAGAATTGAAGTAGGCTCTAACCTTAGTCTCAAGACCGGTGATCTTGTCTTTGAGAATAGTTTCGAGTTTTCTATAACAGTCAACTCTATTCTCTAGAAAAGATACCTGTTCTTTTAATTTGTCTTGATTAATGTGCACAAGTCTTAATTCATTGACCTCTTTCTCAAGGTCTGTGATCTGTAAACTTAACAGTTCATTATCACGACGTGCACAATCTAAGTTACCTCTTAGATGATAAACCATTTCAGCATCAGAAAGTTTTACCTCTATTCTTGACGATGAAGCTTTTCCATCAATAGCCATAAGAGCAAGATTTCCTTCATCTTCATCTTCACTATCAGTATCATCCCAGCTTCTTCCCTTTGCCAGATAAGCCCTTTCAGAGTTCTTTCTTACTTGCTTTGGCTTCCTACATTCTGTGGCAAAGTGTCCCAACTCATTGCAGTTATAGCATCTAATGGTGCTCCGATCAACCATCCCTGTTTTGTATCCACCACTGCTGGTGTTAGAGGATGAAGATCCACCTTTCTGGAATTTGTTGTAGTTGGACTTGTACTTAAGCTTGGGATTCCTCTTGAATCTGACATGGGAGAATCTCTTGACAATTTGGGCCATTGACTCGTCTTCCAATTGCTCCAGCTCTTCCAAGGAATAAAAATCATCACTTGATTGATTTGTAGTAGGAGGATCATATTCTGCTACTAACTCATTTTCCTCACCCTTGGAAAACTGTACCATTCTCTCCAATTGTTGAGATTGCTGTTGTTGTTGACCTTCAGCTACAAGTGCAGTAGATGTGCTGACCATTCTATCCTTCCCGTAGACTTCCTTCTGTTGAATCTGCTCCAACTCATAGGTTTTTAACACTCCATAGAGCCTGTCCAAAGAAATCTCACTCAGATCTCTAGCTTCTCTAATGGCAGTGATTCTATGTTCAAGATGAGTTGGTAGTGTTAAAAGAAACTTTTTGTTGACCTCCCTGACTGAATAATACTTTCCATTGATGTTCAGGTTGTTGATCAACGCATTGTATCTCTCAAACACTTCAGTAATTCCTTCTCCTGGATTTGATTTGAAATGTTCATATTCAGAGGTTAGGATCTCCAACTTGTTTTCCCTAACTTCCTCTGTGCCTTCATTAATTACCTCAATAGTTTCCCACATGTGTTTAGCATTTTTACAGTTCATCACATGTCTGTTCATCAGGGGATCAAGGGAATCAATTAATATTAATTGAAGGCTGGCATCCAAGGAGGCTTCTTCCTTCTCAGCAGGAGTAAAATCTTCAGGCTCTTTTGGATAGGTTCTAGCTTCAGTAGTCACCACACCATCTATTATTACCTCCGGTTCAATAACCATTGGAGTTTTTATACCCTTCTTTAACAAGTTTGAATATTTGGGATTTGCAACTTGTAAAAATAATAGCATCTTCTTCTTCCACATGATATAATTCTCTTTATCAAATTGTGGAATTTTAACGGTTCCAACTTTATGTGAAGTCATTATGAATTTTTGAATAAATAAAAATTCAAGGAGTTGAAAAATCACAAAAGTCTAGGATCTTGATTTGTTCGTTAATCAGAAGGCTCTGATACCAATTGTTAGGTCCCAATGTGTTTGTAGAAGGGGGGTTGAATACAAACAGTACCGAATAATCGAATTAAATGCGGAATAAAAAATGTGAAACAAAATTCAAGTTAAATAAAAATATTATTAAACTTGAAATGTGTTACAACAACTGTATCGATTACAAGGTATTAATCTCAAATCAATTATCACAAATTTAGAATAAATTCGACATGAACTTTTTCTATTTTTGTAATTAAAAGATCAAATGCTAAAAGCGATTTGAGATTAAGTTCTAGGGATTTTAATCCGCTAGATTGATATACAAGAACAAGATAAAGATTTCTAGTGGATTAGATTTAACATTACAATCTAGAAATTATGATCTTGAATAAAGCAGAGAAGAAAATAAAATGTTTCAGAGGCGGCTGCTTTCTTGTTCTTGTATTTTTGTTTGAATGATTGAGTTGATTTTTTTACTCTAATGATTTGCTGCTCTCTGCTTCTATTTATTCAATCAGCTGAGTTAATTGAATTGGAATGACAATCCTTTAAGCTTGTATGACTTTCGGTAGGACAATTGAATGAACTAGCAAGACAATCTGAATGAACTAGCAAGACAATCAGAATGAACTAGCAAGACAATTACCCTCCTGATGTAACTTTCGGTGTAACAATTGAATTTGGCCTAGCATGACAATCGGTATGACAATCCTGATTGTCATGCTAGTTCATTTTCAATTGTTTTGCTGATTTAAAGCTTAAATTTAATCCAATTAAACTTCTGAAAATTCCTAAAATTCCTAGAATTAATTCAGAATTAATTAATCAATTAATTCAATTAATAAATAAATTATTCTTTGCAGATATAATTTATTTTCTTAATTAATTAATAGAGAATTAATTCTAGTCTTGAGCAGCAACCATTCTTCTGCAAATCTTCTGAAAATCACTGAAAATTATGAATCAATTCCACCACTTCAACGTTGACACTCGATGTACTGTCTGGTTCATGAGTGACTAACTTCCGTGACGTTTCTTCATGTCTTGACTTTGACACTTTGATTTTCTTCAGATTAAATCCTTGTAATTTATTGATACCCTGACGAGATCTCTGTCACTCGATTAAATCCACGATCTTGATTTATATCACTGAGGCATGATCAACTTCTTGAACTTCTTCCAGTGAATTAACTCCTCAAGTCTGTAGATGAACCTTGTTTCTGAATCCTTTGACAGATATTACTTTGCGAGATCTCTCTGACGATAGTTCCACTATTTACTTATTACATTCTTATTTGAGTTGAGTTGAATCCTCGAATATACAAATAGGTCTATGACATATGACTTACAAAGGCCATGAGTGCATAGTTTCCAAACTCCTCATCTTCATCATTGTCGGAATCATCCCAACTTTTTCCTTCTACAATATAAGCTTTACCATGTTTCTTTCTTAGAAGTGCTTCATGATTTGCTTCCAATTCAAGATAAGCCTTGTCCTTTTTCACTTTCTTTGGCTTCCTGCATTCTGTAGCAAAATGGCCCAAATCATCACAATTAAAGCACCTGATCTTTGACCTGTCAACAGATCCTATTTTGTAGCCATTTTTGTTTCCAGAGTTGTATCGTGCCTTTGCCTTCCAGCTGTTGTCCTTGTTGAATGTTTGTCCCTTATTTTTGAAGAACTTTGGCTTCTTTACTCTAATGTTAGAGAATTTTCTTTCTAAGTAAGTCATGGACTGATCTAATTCATCCAGTTCATCCAAGTTATAAAATTCATCCTCAAGTTCAAGAATAACTTGCTTATGTGGTTCCTTGTTTTTTTTCTCATTGCTTAAATCAACTGGAGTCTGGATTTCTTGTTCATCATCAGATGATTGGATGTCATTAACAACTAAAGAACTTGATCCATCAATAATGTGCCCTTGTTTAGCTCTTAAAGATTTTCTTTGAATCATTTCCAGTTCATAGGTTTTTAAAATACCATATAAGACCTCCAGTGTCATCCTGCTCAAGTCTCTCCCTTCTCTTATAGCCGAGATCTTCTGTTCTAAATGGTCAGGAAGGGTGAGCAAAAACTTCAAGTTAACCTCCTCATCTTTATAGTATTTGTCATGAAGCTACAAGTCATTAATCAGCTTATTGAATCTTTCAAAAACATTAGTTATACTTTCTTTAGGTTTAGCCATGAAACCCTTATACTGAGATACCAAAATTCTCCTTTGGTTTGACCTAACTTCCTCTGTTCCCTCATATAGAATTTCTATCTTCTCCTAGATCTGTATGGCTATGTCACAGTTGATAATGTTATTGTACATTACACTGTCAAGTGACTCTATTAAAATCAGTTACAAGCCACTATCGAGAGAGACTTTCTCTTTTTCAGGTTCAGTATGCTTTGAAAGATCTTTAAGGGCATAATGAGCTGGAATGACCATGTCTCCATCTGTAGATTCTTCAATTTTTCTCATGGGGGTGAAAGGACCATTCTTGAGAATATGAACATATAATGGGTTGACCATCTTTATAAACAGCAACATCTTCTTTTTCCATAATGTGTAGTTAGATTTGTCAAATGAAGGAATCTTGATACTGTTAATCTTCTGTGTATTCATTCTTCCAAGATCTTTAATCTGTTTTCTTTCAGATTTTGCTATAATACCACTTGTAAGGTAATGAATACAACATAGGGGTGAATGTGTTTTGGATAATTTTAAGACTTTTTGAATATTTGTTACACGGTAAATAAAGCAGATTAGAAATGCAGTAATATTATGTTAACTGGAATTAAACAGTGCACACAGTATTTCAAAACTCACTTAATTTTGTAATAAAATCAAGCTAGTATTTTGTTACAAATTCTGGGTTCTTTGTAAGTAAAGAACTCAGCTTCTTCCTTGTGAGAGTTACAAGAAAAACTAGATTTGTTTGATACAATTTAAAAGAAAAGGACCACTGTTTACTTAATAGATTAGTAAACACAGGTTTACACATCATGCAATAAAATGCACTACTTTAAGTTATCTCTAAAGCTTTCCATTTCTGGCTTAGTGTATCTTTGCAAATCCCTTGAATATATGACTTTCCTTTGTCAGTTAATCTTGGACTTTGATAATAATAAAATAGCTCATTACTTATGATTTATTTTACAAAAAATTTATCCGACTCTGCATTAATCATATGTAGTAATTTTTAGTTTAATTTTTATGAATATACTGACAAAATTTTATGAATTAACTTTAAATCTTTTTCATTTAAATGTACAGTGACTAACCTACTTGTAATAATTCAGTATATATAAATTACATGAAACAAATAAGAAAATGTGTAATTCGACTAATGAGCCATATTAGAAATGTTATATACGTTATTAATGTCTTACATGAAAATTATACACATTAATCAAAATTCAACTTATATTTGATATATCTTATACGTTACACAATATTTACCAATAAGAAAATAATCAAGAATATTTATAATATAACTGTATGGTAGCACAAAAAAAATCTAAAAATGTCTCGTGCCTTGCACAGGTTACTATGCTAGTTATTAAATAATTAACCCCATAATCAAACAAAAAAACTACAAAAATATCGGAATGTTACATTCTTCCCTCATAATAGAAATTTTGTCCTCAAAATTTAAGTTGCGCATTCATACTAAAAAAGGTGGATATAACGAACACGGATAATTATCAAGGGAACACGACACGAATAACATTCGTACCTAACTATTTATTCTCAAGTATACTCACACTCATAGATCGAGCCTAAGGAAACTCTAATGCTAAAAATGTATCTTACAACTACCCACAATTCCTAAATCAAGCCTAAAGGCAAATCTACGGAATCTTAAAACTCTTGCTCTGGTGCAAACTTTAACAACCCAAAAAAATTCAATGCCCCAAAATAATAATAATAATAATAATAATAATAATAATAATAATAATAATAATAATAATAAAATCCAACTCACAGTCCTTGAATTAAAAAATAACTAAATTACAAACATACCAACAAACTCTAATAGAATCCAAAGAATAAATCAAACTCCTCAAAATCTGCATCTTGTACTCTTCCCATAAAGTAGCCGACCAAACTAAGAATATTTTTTTACTTGTCGGAGGAAAACAAAGGACCGATAGTGAAGGTATTAAAGTTGATGAGGCTAAGAACAGTAATGAAGAATTGAATAAAGAACAATATATATAATGAATGAGACAATTAGTGTAACAACTTGTAGATATCTTAACTTAGAATATTTTTCCTAAAATAGATTTATTCAACTCCAAACTTCTTCACAATTTCTCTGAGGCATGATCTTCTTGATCTTCTTCCATAGTTTATTCTTAGGCTTCAGACTGTTTACATAAAAATACTGAATTCTAATCTTTGACATTTTTACTGACTCAAGTAATATAATATAAAATACAAATTTAGATTATCATACAACTAATTTGTAGGGCTGTCAATTTGACTTACTCTTGTTATAATACAGGCATGTCTTGCACAACAGATGTTACAAGATCCGTTAAAGCTACGACGTATATTAAATCGATTATTTTTTTAATGTTTCACTTAAAAAAGAATTATGTTTATGATATTATTCAACGATGCTAAATTGTAAAAGTTGATCCCAAAGTCCTAATTTTTTTTATTTTCTTTAGGAAAAAATTAAATTACACAACTAAATAGTAAAAATTAGATTTAACATTCACATATTATTTGAAAAATGATAAGACATTTGATATTTATTTATAAAAAATATAGATTATTTATTGCATAATTGAATTAAAAATACATTTATACTCATATATTTATAAAAAAAGAATTTAAATTTTAAATTATTCAATTTGATATGGTTATTATATGTAATCTTATCCGTCTCTATTTCTTTTTTGGAGTCCTCGAGTCTAAAATCCTAACTTAATATTACAATCCAATCTAATGGTTTAGGTTTAATATTTTTATTAATTTAAAAACTAATATCTAAAATAATAAACTATGGGACATGAACGTGTATTATGGTATTGTATCATTAATGTTGAACATGTACATATTCTATAACGTGAAGATGTATGTTCATCAAACTAATCATTTTCTATATAATCATATGTTATAAAATGTTCAACTTGTCAAATGTATTAGATTTGCACGACTTTTATTAAAATAGTGATTTTTGTAGAACATGATTCACATTAGTACCTTGGGTAGACTCCCTTCACCTTTTTCTAAAATTTTTTTATAGTAATGTGTATTATTTAATTGTTGAACATATGTGAACTCCGGTACTCAACAAAAAATAAGGATTCAATAGAACTTAAATCACATATATTTATAGAAAAAACTTAAAAAATTATAGAATTCAATCTTTAAAAAAATAATATTTAAGATGAGCAACAATAATTTTATGAAAATAATATTTAATGTTGAAAAATATCGTACAACTATTTTGAATTACTTTAATACTTTGAATTATTTAAATAAAGGTTAAAATTATAATGTATTGTACCATTTGATTAAATCCATGTTATGTTATCTAAAGACAAAAAATAATATTAGCCGATAATTTGAAAGGATTAACAAGTTTAACTAATATATTTTTTTGCGACGAGTTCAACTAATATTTAAAAAAAATAAAAAGTCAAAAATTTTAATTTTATAAAAATAGTATAAAATATTATCAACTTATTATAAAAAAAGTTAGAATCATATACAAAAGAAACTTGAAAATGATTTCAATGATGATATTAGTACAAATTTATCTTCGAATTTTTGAAAAAAGCATAGTTTTTATGATATATTAATTATTTTTAGCGTCAATGATTTGTTTTCTTGTTGAGTAAATTTAGATATGGATTGATTGTCAATGCAACTACGATTATAATATATAAACAATTGCAATTTACTTATTAGTCAATTATAATTTTTGAATAATTATAAATGCATGTTATTTGAGTAATTTATTGGCTAATGATTAGACATATACATAATTTAGATATCTAGCATATAAATAAATGATGCCAGCATAATCTACAAAAATATAAAAAATAATAATTAACCTATATACACATGAACATGTGACTTCATCTTTACTAATTTTAGAAGATTCAATGTTAATGTTGTATTAGGATTTATTGATACACTAAAAGAAAATAACAAAAGTCTTTTATATTGTGAAAATGAGAATGATCAATTAAATCTTAGTTTTTTCAATGTGTTAAAAAGTAGGTGAATTATGATAATTTTAATTGATGAATTATGACATTGACAATAGACTAACATCTTATAAAATTAACTTTGTACAATAGATTAAAAAGTGAGGACATGGCCGGTCAACCTTAATTAATGAATTAATACATTAGCAATGATATAACATTAATATAGATGTCAAATCTAAAAAAAAATATTTTTCATCAAAAATTAACTTATATTAGCGGAAGTGTAAATTCTACTTTGTTGAATATACGATTGCAAGTCTTAACAACTTATATTACTAATTCTTTTAAATTAAGCAAGATAGTTGTAAATTAGTAGTTAGTTTATTAATAAAATAGCTCACTACTTATGATTTATTTTACGAAAAATCAAAAAAATTATTTGACTCTGCATTAATCATATGTGGTAATTTTAAGTTTAATTTTTATGAATATACTGACAAAATTTTACAAATTAACTTTAAATCTTTTTCATTTAAACATACAGTGACTAACCTACTTGTACTCATTCAGTATATATAAATTACACGAAATAAATAAGAAAATGTGTAATATGAGTAATGAGCCATATTAGAAATGTTATGTACGTTGTTTATGTCTTACATGAAAATTATACACATTAATAAAAACTCAACTTATATTTGATATATCTTATACGTTACACTATATTTACCAATAAGAAAATAATCCATAATGTTTCAAATATAACTGTATGGTAGTACAAAAAAATCTAAAAATGTCCCGTGCCTTGTACGGGTTACTATGCTAGTTATTAAATAATTAACCCAATAATCTAACTAAAAAAATAACTACCAAAATATCGGAATGTTACATTCTTCCCTCATAATAGAAATTTTGTCCTCAAAATTTAAGTTGCGCATTCATGCTAAAAAAGGTGGATATAACAAACACGAATAATTATCAAGGGAACACGAAATGAATAACATTCGTACCTAACTTTATTCTAAAGTATACTCACACTTATAGATCGAGATTAAGGCAACTCTAATGCTAAAAGTGTATCTTACAACTACCCACAATTCACAAATCAAGCCTAAAGGCAAATCTACGGAATCTTAAAACTCTTGCTCTGGTGCAAACTTTAACAACCCAAAAAAATACAATGCCCCAAAATAATAATAATAATAAAATCCAACTTACAGTCCTTAATTTAAAAAATTATTAAATTACAAACATACCAACAAACTTTAATAGAAACCAAAGGATAAATCAAACTCCTCAAAATCCGCATCTCGTATTCTTCCCATGAAGTAGCCAACCTAAGTAAGATTTTTTTTACTTGTCGGAGGAAAACAAAGGATCGACAGTGAAGGTATTAAAAGTTGATGAGGCTAAGAACAGTAATGAAGGACTGAATAAAGAACAATAGATATAATGAATGAGACAATTAGTGTAACGGCTGAGAATTTTCGCAAATTATATTACGTGAATAAAATATAAATTATGTGGTTTATGTGTAAATTATGTGAATTACTAAAGGAATATTTAAATATATATTATTCCAGTTTCACAAGTTAGTAAATGACCTAAGTTATGTAATGTGATTAATGATCGAGTCGGAATGACTGTCGGGCAGTTCGTTGAGACGCGACCCGTAAAAGACGGTTACACGAAAAATGGATTTGATGATAATTATTTAAAGACGCAACGAATGGATTATATGAAAATATATAATGTCAAGAGTCCTATGAGTATATGTGATTATTTAGATTCGAGTATGTGAAGTCCTATCATTATTTAAATCACCGATTATTCGATAAATGTGTAAACAGTTATAAATAGAATTTAAATGGAAAAATATACGGATATGAGATTTGATTGATTGTAATAGGTAAGTATATGTTATTTGACCTTTACGTGTTTAAATTTGTGATTGTGGAAATTTTTGGATAATTTTAAAGGATTTATAACGTGGAAAATATGGGTTATTTGATCTTTAAATATTTTTAAAATATGTTGAGGTCTGGATATTTTAAAATAGTATTTCAAGAATTTATTTTATTTTTCGAGTTATCTTGCAAAATTCCCAGAAAATAAACCGTTCACTCGAATATTATTTTAAAAATATCAAGGTAGGTATTTTCATGATCTTTATTTTGAGATCAAATTTCATATTTTAAAAATATATTTTCCTATTTATTAATTATTTTAAAACGAATTTCAGCTTTAATTAAAGATGGAAAAAGGTAAAAGAAATGGAATTGGAAATTTACAATTTTTCCCTTCGCTTCATCACTTATAAGCTCAGCCTCCCCCTCTCTTTTCTTTCTTTTTTCTCCTCCTTTCCCCCATCTCTCTTTTCTCTCGAACTCACTCTCTCTCTTGCATGCACCTACTCATTCCATTTGGTTTTCAAAGTTTTCACCACCACAACTAATCTTTTTCGATTCTTTGCATATTTGGAAAGCGAGGAAGTACGAACTAGGAAATGGAAAGAAGTTCTAGGTGACAGTAACTCGATCCCTATGAAAAAAGAAAGCATTTGAGGCAAGTAACTCTGCCCTTCCTTATAAATGTGAATGATATTAAATGATAAAAGGAATTGTTTATGATATGAAATGACAAAAGAAGTTAAATATTGATACAGTAAAACCCCTGTAAAGTGATACTCTCTAAAGTGATAACCTCTCTAAATTAATAAAATATCTTGGTCCCGACTCAGGACCAGTATTAAAAATTAATAACCCCGCTATCGTGATAATTAATATTTTTTCAGAAAATTTTAATGTTAAATATCGGTCCCAATTTTCGCATAAAGTGGTAATTTTAATTAAATACATATAATTCATGTCCCCTATGAATCAGAAAAATATTTCATGATACTAGCTTGCTTTAGGTTTGATTGTCCAATAACTTTTACATTATCTAATATCTTCCAAATTATATTCACCTCATCTTTGTGGTCGCCCTCTTGTTGCAATAAGAATATCTCTATTGATTGTAAGATTTGAATAACGTTAGATGTCGGAATTTTAGGTATCTTGTGACCATCATCTTCTTCTTCATCCGCCTCCGATTCATTTTTATTTGATTGACTTAGCAATGTCTCAACAATATCTTGTTCCTTTGGAGTGTAGCAAATCTCTTGCTCGGCCCAAAAATACATGTAACTTTTAAAATCGAAAAGACTCAAGTCCATGAATGGGATTGAATGGTCATTAATTTTTTTTAGAAATTTAAGAAACTGCTAGTCTCTGGTTAGTTGAATATTGAAATGTATTGAATAATCCCTTTTTTTATAATTCTAGTTAGTTGAATATAGACATATAAGAGGTACAATGTATATTAGTAATTAAAATTAAAATTAAATTATTTTTACACTAAAAAAATACAAACCTCTCTTATGTAATAACCTCTCTAAAGTGATAATTTTTCCCTGTTCCAAGGGTATCACTTTAGAGGGGTTCTACTGTATACCATTACTTGATCTTATGGATAGACCCTTTTATTAGCTTGTTCCTTTCATATGCCTTCATACCTCATTTATATTAATATCTTGTTCTCACCTGAGCATCTTTATACCCCATACTTCTTGATGATTCAGTTCACTCAGTTGATACCTAAGTTGACCTAGATTTCCTATCTTCATAATATTCATGTTTTATTAACACCCTACTTAGAAATTGCTTTGTTTTACGTACATTGATGATACCTATATTACCTTGATCGCTCTCCAGTTGTGTTCCCTTTATTGTGCCGTTATTTACCCATTTGAATTCCTCAAAATAAAACTAAGACTGATTTTTGACTTGAAAGAGTTCGAATGACTTCAAAGGACAATAATGTTTAAAATGGAATTAAGTTTTAGAAAAACAAGAATTTTCCAATCTAAAGGTTTTTCACTGAATTCCTGAAGATTGGATGTTGCGTAAGAGGCTAGCGGGGTTAGTCCAATATTAAAGGCCAATATAGTGCCTTAGGTACCTTATGACCGGAATGGAAGCCAGTACGGGCTGATCACCCATATTATGTTTAAAAGATGGATATTTTAATTGAAGATTCTAATTTTATGAAAAATGAAGTAAAGGTTTTAATTGTGCTTTAAGCACTATTTCTATATTGTGTGTCGATTTGAAGTTTTAAAATAAGTTGAAGCTTTTTAAAGTTTTGTAAAAACTACTCACAAAAATATTGCTCATTTCAAATACTAGACTGTTCAGAACTATAACCTTGATCCCTTGAAACCCTATTACCAAATCCATTCTATTACTGTTAAGTTATCGCCACACATTTGATATCTAAAACTATTTTTATTAGTTACTTGTTGAGCCTTTTAGCTCATATTGTTTGTATTGATCTAACCTTGGTAGTTAAGCAAGAAGATGACCAGACTTAGGCACACCGCTCGTAAGAGTTTTTATAGGTCCCTTCTGCACTGTTAGATTCCAGGTGCCAGATCAGGTAAAAGTTGGTGTGAGGAATCGTCGATCAACTTTTGGAAATGTAGAAAATTGTGATCGGATAAAATCGGGTTATCTAGCAATTCCAAGTCGGAATTGTATTTTTAATATTTTGGAAAAGGGTTGTATAACATTTATTATTCTCGTTGATATTTGTAACTTGTCTCATACTTTATCTTGTGTCGATCCTTATAGCTTTTTGGGGTTTATTTTATTGATGTTATTATACTTTAGTTATTATAAAGGTGCCATGAGTCCTCATTCCTAACCCTGAGTTTGAGGGCGTCACAAGTTGGTATTAGAGCTACTGGATTTAGTCCATAAGAAAAAGTTAGGACAAAAGAGTGTTGGGTTAAATGGATAGTACACGAGAGTGTTTAACTCACATAGAGTTGAGTTAAGACTGTTTGGTATTAGTCTTGGGTGTTCAATTAAATTAGGAAGTTGAGTTGGTCATATTTTTGAGATTACCCTAATGCTATTTCTTGGTTGTGTGTTTCATATCTGATCTCAGGACCTTGATAGCAATACCAATGGTAGTGATGTTGATTCGACCCTTCCTGTTAGCCTCCCGGCTCTCCCGTGGATACCCCTCCACCCCCATCTGGGGAGCCACAGTACATTAGTTCTGATTCTGAGGAGGATCCATCTGAAGACACTGCTGCCCCTATGCTTGTTTCTCTGATGGTGCCAGCACCTGAGTCCACACCTGGTAGGAAAGATTCTCCAACTCCTATGCCTGAGTCCCCAGTTCCTGTTAGGGTCCCTACTATGCATTTACATGCCCGTGTTAGTGATGATTTGGCCCGAGACCGTGATTTTGTGTTTGCTCGTATCATGAGTTGAGAGCCTTGGTAGATCGGATGGCTCATGAGTCTCAATTGCAGATGATGGTGCCAAAGCCAGAGTGCGTGTTCATATTGAGACGGTGAAGCAGATTGCACGTAGATGTTTGGATGAGTGTCTTTCTTCTAGTGATGCTGAGGCAGAGGCCCACAGAGTTTATAAGCTTGTGAGATGGATGCTTTCAGTGTTGAGGGAGGTCCTTGACCGTCATGTCTAGATTCATATGTGAGTTGAAGATGAGGCATTTGGTAAACCCCGTGGTATGTGTTGTTTTCAGCGCCAGTGGGCTTGGGTTACTTGGTCAGATGTTGGGTTTTCCATTATATTTACTTATGTATGGATGTTTCCAGGTGGTAGAGATTTTATTAGTAGTAGATAGGTAGAAGTTAGGGGTAGATATTGGGATATTTTCCAGCTTTTCTTTTATTTAACCTTATCCCTATTATTGTATTTTATTTTTGGAACTTGTTGTACCTTTGGACCTTTGAAATTTCTATTTACGTACCCTTGTGCATTCATTATTGTTCTTTAAATTTCATAAATGTCTATATAGTATGCTTACCTGATACTCCTGATCAATACCTTTGCGCGGAAATACCCTACCAATGAGTGAATTATATAGTAATAGGGATGCATGTGCAAAAGGTTAAAAATTGAAAAGAGGGTTTAATAAACTGTTAATATAAAAGATTTATCGTTTAAAATGAATTCCATGATATTCGCTTGCTAAATAATTGCTTATCAAGTTTGTGAAATGGCTACTCCACCAATCAACCATGAGGAAGAAACTCAAAACCAGAACCAGAATCAAAACCAAGACAACCCTGTGATGAATCAAGTTCTCCAACTTCTACAATAATAAACAATTATGTTTGCTCAACAACAACCCCCATCACCCAGACCTGATAATTTTAAAACTTTTCAGTCTGTCCATCCCCTAGAATTCGTAGGATTATCATATTTGATTAAAGCAAAGTCTAGGTTAAAAGAAATGAAGAAATATTTTGAGTTAAATGAGGTTAAGGATGAGAAGAAGGAGAAATTTGCAAATTATTACTTAAAGGATAAGGCAAGTTTTTGGTGGGAGTCTACCAAAGCACTATAGGAAGAAGAAGTTATATCATGACAGAAATTGACGGAATTGTTTCTAGAACAGTACTTACCAAGATATATGCAAGACCAGTTAGATTTAAAATTTCTGGAGTTGAAGTAGAAAAATATATTGGTATCTGAGTATGAAGTTAAGTTTTCTGAGTTGGCAAGGTTTCTACCAGAATATATGAACACGGAAGTGAAGAAAGTAAAGAGATTTCAACAAGGACTTAAGTCATGGATTCAGAGTCAAGTGGCTCTTCTTGAGCTACGAACGTATGCTGCGCTTCTACAGAAGGCAATGATTGTTGAAGGACAAAGAGAGGCAACTAAAAAGGAAAATGAAGGGAAGAAAAGGAAAATAGAAGATTTAGATCAAGATTAGGGAAGTTCGAAGCTCAGAGGAAAGTTTGGAAGGAATGTTGGGAATTAGAGTCTGAAATTCCAAAAGTTCAAGCTGGGAAATGGGAATCAAAAGAACCGTTTCAGAGATCAGGTCAACCAGTGAGAGATAATAGGCCTCCGATTCATGGGTGCAAGGTTTGAGGAAAGAGATACCCCGTGAAATACAACAAGCTCAATGGTACTTGTTTTAAGTGCAATCAGAAGAGCCATTATTCAGCTGAATGTACTAATATTACGGGAAAATCATAGGTGACTTGTTTTAAATGCAAAAAAGTTGGACAATTAGCGAGGAATTGTAAGGAATCTATTTAGAAGGCCAATGTTCTTAGAATTTCTGGACCACCGCCTCCATCAGCACAACCAGTTTAACCAAGAGCACAGACTTTTAATATGACAATGAAAGATGATGTCCAGGACGCAGATGTGGCAGCATGTACGCTTGCTCTAAATTCTATAGAGGCCAAAGTATTAATGGATTTTGGAGCTACTAGATCTTTTATATCTGAAATTTTTTGTTGATAGATTAAAGTGTGTTACATACCCTTTATAATCGAATTTGATTAACGAAGTAGTGAATCAGGAGAGAGTTACTGTCAATAGGATTTGTCCTAGTTGTGACGTTGTAATAGAAGGTTGTCACTTCTCTTCTAACTTAATACCCTTTAAGTGAGGAGAATTTGACGTTAGGGATAGATTGGTTGGCTGACCATGACGCTCATATTGAATGTAAGAATAAGATGGTGAAGTTAAAGTCCAAAGATAACACTGAGGTGATATTTAGAGGTCCAAAGAAAGAAAGGAAGTTTCTAACAACAATTCAGGAAAAAAGACTATTGAGACGAGGATGCGAAGCTTATTTGGCTCGTGTAAGACACGTTGATAAGGAACCACTTAAAATCGAGGATATTCCTGTAGTTAATGAATAACCTGACATATTTCCTGATGAATTACCTGGACTATCTCCAGATCGAGAGATTGAATTCACCATTGATTTGGCTCCAGGGACATAATTAGTTTCTAAAGCTCCCAATCGTATGGCACTATTTGAGATGAAAGAATTAGCAACGTAATTGCAAGAACTACTATATAAAGGAGTTATTAGACCAAGCGTGTAACGCCCCCAAATCCAGTGTCAAGGGATTTGGTCGTCACTATGAAACCTTAATCCAAAATAACCCGTTTAATCAATAAATAAATTCCAGCAACTCAAATATAGCATCTGTGACCCCAAACTACACCAGGATCTTTCCAAGTTACAGTTCCAGAAACAAGAATTCCAAATTTCCATAAATATATTTTTCACTTTCTTTTAAAACAAATTCCAACTCAATACCAAACCCGCTAGTATAACTTCGAAATGAAGTATACTAGGCCCAAATATAAGTTAACATAACTAATATATAAACAAACAACTTTACACAATAGAACTTACACTAGTCCGCAAACCCTGGACCAACCACCTTCCAAAAGCTTCTTCTTTGCTTTCTCGAATTATGCGGCTAAACAGCGCAAGCTAATCCTCACTGGAAGGTTAAATTTTAAAACAAACAAGTATGAGCGAAAGAAATGCTCAAAAATTTAAGTATAACATAAATATGGTCTTTTGATATAAAAACGGACATCTGCAATAGAGCTGAACATTTAAATCATAATTGTTGAATCAGAAAATTTAGTTAAGAAATCCACAAATTGGTTCCTCATTTATATTCAAAACCCTTTTGATATTTCTGAGCGAAAATGGTTCAACAATACTTTAAATCTTGACGAGAATAAAACTCATAAAAATAATGTTTACGGAAATATCGTAAACAACAACATGAAACAGTGATAATGGACTAAATCAAAAACTGTTAGGTATATGTTGTGAACTTGATGATAAGTTAAACAAAACACCTTAGTAGATTTAATTTAGTGTATTTATAGCTCTCGACGGATGTTTTATTACAATCCCGACGGATGATCTTTATAGTCTCGACGGATGATAACTGAACATCTATCGAGAGTATAGCTTATGTAAAAATAAGTATTGTAGCACATTTCTGCAAATAACAATGTTTTAGTCTAGTAGATTTTATAGGATTCTCTAAGTCATGTTGACTGCTAGATTGATGTACAGAATAGGTTGGCTAATTATAAATATAAGATGTCTTGTAATCCTGTACAAGTGAAATAAAGTCAAGTGGCTGAAAGACTCCCAACGGATAATCTACAAAGGCTCCCGACGGATGATCAACCTAATCCCGACAGATGATTAACATAATCTTGATGGATGATCATATTCAAAATAGTTGTTGATAGTGACAACACAGTCACATGCGTCGGGTGTTTGCAAAAGGAAGGTGGTAGCCTGTTAAGCAGGATTTTGAGAACAAAGAAGCATTACCATTTCCATGAAAATGTAAAGATATTCAAAGATGCTGGATAGAGTAATGTAGCAGCATGATATTAGACTAGATTCATTTTTGTTTTATTGTCTTGTTTTACTATCATGTAACTTGGTGATATATAAACCAAGAGTAGCAAGTAGAATAAGTAACTGAGTAAGCTTATTTTCCAGAGAAATAGATAAGGCTGTATTTGTTAAGAATTTCTCTGTAAGTTTGTTTGTTCACTTGTAAAGCAGCTGTGTGATATTCAATGCATCACAGAGTTCTCAATCTGATATATATATATCTCTGGTGGATATATTCTAATCCACCAGAAAGTTTTAAAGTTTTGTGTTTTATTACTTAGTGTTTTGATTTATATTATTCTTTCATTCCGTATTACTGCAAATCAAACACTGTTATATATATTAAGTTAGAACATTTTTTTAAAAATATTAAAAAGAAGCCAGAATTACATTCAACCCCCTTCTGTAATTCTTGTTGTATTTTTTGGGAATAATAATTGGTATCAGAGCGAGCTCTTGAAGTACAAAGAGTGTAAAGATCACAACAATCAACAAGATGAATAAAAAGGATGTTGGACTGAAAATTCCATTTCTGGACAAAGACAACTATCACCATTGGAAGGTGAAGATGCACCTACATCTTCCCTCTCAAGATGAAGCTTATGTGGACTGCATTGAAAGAGGTCCTCATGTCCCTATGAGAGTTGCTACAGGGAATGAACCATTAGTTCCAAAGCCTAGGCATGAATGGTCTGATCCAAACATTGAGCAAGTCAGGAAAGATAAAAAGGCCATGAATATTTAATGGTGTTGATGGTGATATGTTTGACAACATCATTAACTGTAAAACAACCAAAGAGGTTTGGGACACAATACAAATTATTTGTGATGGTACTGAGCAAGGAAGAGAGAACAATATACAACTCTTGATTCAACAATATGAGCACTTCCACTCTGAAGAAAGTGAGTCACTCACTGATATTTTCAGTAGGTTTCAAAAATTGATGAATGCTCTAAAACTGCATGGAAGGGTCTATCAAACAAAAGACTCTAACCTAAAGTTCCTTAGATCTCTCCCAAAGGAGTGGAAGCCAATGACAGTGTTACGACCGGCATTTTATGTAATATTATTTGTGAATAATATTAAGTTAAATAAAAATATATTCAATGCTTGTACGTTTGTGTGAGTGAAAATTTCTGCATTATAAATTTTCTTTGGGTAGTATATGATTTTTCAAAGCAAGAATTTATTTAATTTCTTTATTTTTGATTTATAAGGAATATTCTAAGCTTTGGAAAAATTTTCTTTTAAAAGATATTTTGTTCACAAATTTTGAAAGTGATTTTATAAAATCTCTAAAAATCCAAGTTATTTTATGGTGTAAATTTTATAATTTTTGAACTTGTGTTTTATTTTATAAAAAATAAATCTTTATAAATTTAATTAGCAAATTACATAGTTATCCTTGCATGCAAATTCCTTCCATACATTCCAAAAGGGCTAAAGAGTCAATAACCACCCCACTAACTCTTATTTCCTAGCCAAATACCTTCTTTACCCTTGCATGCAAATTCAACCAAGTTCAAGTGGAAGGCTAATCATGTCAATTCCTAATTCCACTCACTTTTGCCAATACAAAAACCATAAGACAAGCAAAGTCATGATCATTTTTACTCATCACCCACACCACACTCACTCTTCTCTCCCTCCTCCTCCCTCACTCTCGGCTCTCTCTCTCTCACTCTCGGCCTTTAGCCGAGAACCACCCCTCCCCATTTTTCTTCATTTCTCCACCAAGCTTCTACTCTTTATACAAGTAAATGTTATCTCCCATACCATGATCATTCATATTTCAAAGAGTTTTGAGTAGAAAGTTTAAGTTTAAGGGTTGCATGTAAAGGTTTTAGTGAAACTCAAAATACAATCTTGATTCTTATGGATTTAAGGTTGTTTTTGAGAGGACTACAATGAATGGATAAGTGCCAAGTCTTGAGAAGGAAACTCTTGATGATTTAATGGCCATTTCCATCCATTTCATTCGGCCATGACCATATGGGAGCCGAATGAATGGTCCTTGAAATCATTCTTGTTGTTTTGTTCAATTTTTGCATGTTTATGTGATAATGACTTGAATTTTGTGGTGAAAATGTGATAAAACTCCTTGCATGCTAAGTGATCATCTAGGTGTACCTTATGCTAGGCTTGCATGTCAATTTTAAGATGGAATATATGTAGAAAATATGTTGTTTGGTTTGAAAAAAACCCGAAGGCATGCATGCATGTGGAATTCTCTTAGTTTGTTGTAATATTTTGATCATTTGGAAAAGATTTTGTTAGTGAGCTTTAATTTCAGTAGGAATAATGTGATAATATTGATTTATGCTTCTTGTTGCATGGTAATAATTTGTGGTTATCTTTTATAAAAATATATATCTTGTTGTCTCAAAGGCATGAAGATTTGCGATTTGTTAAGAGTAGTCTCTTTGTTTTGCCATAGTTGCACCTTAGGCAAGGATGATCTCACCAAGGGTATTTTAAGAAAAAAAAAAAAAAGAGTTAGTTCAGTAGAGTACCAAGTATAGGTCTTGGTTTAAGTATTTAGTTGTTGTTAGTTGGGTTTGTCAAGTCAAAATCTTGGAAAATGAGAAGTTATAGTTTCTGCAGAAAAATCAGTTTAGTACCCTGAGGTTTAGAGTGAGTTTTGACCATGTCATTGATGTGCACTTTGAGGCCCAAGCCACCAGAAGTTAGTATGGAGAGTATATAATAGGTTTTAGGAGTTGGTTGGAGGTTTGCATGTCATTTGGTTAGGTGCACAAGTAGAATAACAAAATCTGTCCAGCAGGGGACAGTTTTGTTGCAACTTAGAAATAGGGAGATTTGGCCATGTCATGGGTAGGCCCTCATTAGGCCCAATTGGGCCTTAGTTAGAGGGTGTGTCAGAGAAGTTTTTCCAACCATAGTTCATAGGATATGAGCTAGAACCATGTGTCACAAGTTAATCCAAGTCAGGGCATTTTCTGCCCAGAAAAACAGGGGAACCTTGGACTTTTAGCTTAGGCCCAAGAAGGCCCAAGCCAGGCCTTTGAGCCACATCAAGCTTATGAGATGCCCTTAGGTCAGGAGAGTCTTGTGTAAAAATTTTGAAGAAAAACTTGTAGTTTAAGAGTGTCTAATGCACTCAAGAAACCTTAGTTACCATTCTGAAATTTGCACCAGTAAGCACTTTCATTTATCACATAGTTTTAGGACACTTAGAAGTGAGTATTAGGTCGACCACCATAGTTGTAAGATAGTATAAGGTCAGTAGAGCAAAAGGCACAAGTGAGGGTCAATAGGTTTTGGATAATTTAGGAAAGGCACATTGAGTTAGGAAGCCCAAATTCGAAGACTTCGTTTAGTTAGCGACCAAGTAATTTAAGTGGTGAGTCGAGATCATCCGAGCCTAGTGTGGCGTTATGGTGTATGTGATGTTATTTGGTATTAATATACGATATGTGATTATGTGGCTACGTGTGTACATTTAAAAATATAAATGTTGGATATGAATTAAGTATGTATAGGCCTAAGTGCCATCCATGTTTAATTTCGGGTTGTAAATAGGTTAAGATGGAAAGAATATATTATAATGAGGATTATTATTATTTATGTAGGATCTCGAGACGAGGGAAAACTTGCCTTAAAAGTCGAGTGAAGCTCCAGTTGTTGCTCCTACCAGTCAGACCAGACCAGTCTATCTTAAGGCAAGTGATTCAACTTGACCTTCGTATCTGTTGTAAACAGTTCATATATATATCGATGCAATTATCCTGAGTCATTTTGATGTATTTAAATTAAGCGTATCTTTTGTTTATCTTTGAGTTACATAGAGATGCCATGAACCCTCGAGTACATATTGCAAGTAGTTCAAAAGTCTTTCATGATAGTTTAATGCCATGATAAATTAGAGATGCGTTATAATATCTTATTGATCCTTTTGTTTATCATGCTATTGATCTCTGAGAAATCTTGATGTTGCACCCTGATGCTTTGATTCAACTCTTGAAATAACCTCGATAGAAACTTTATCTTGATACCTAAAAGCCAATCATTTCTTAAATACATTCATGATTGTTTGATAACCCTATCCTTACCCTAAAGCTTGATACCCTGTTATATACTGAGCTGACGATCGCTTTCTTTATATTTTAACACCTTTATCCTATTGGAACCAGTGATGCCTATCTTTTGATGTTCTAATACCTATATCTTGTCTACAACCGTTGCTTTAAGCCTAGTTTGGCATTACTCTTTCATCTTATCCAATAGCCTGGCTTAATTTCCTTGTCTAAGTTCTTGTTTATGGAAACCTCTCAATTACCCTAATATAGTAAAGTCTAGAAGATCATGGCCCTGAGATTTAGTGTCATATTTCCAGTGTTTCAAGATGATCTATAATCCCTTGATAAAAATAATTACAGTCGAAAGAGATTTTGTCATAAATCGGCATCAGTTTTTAAAATGATTAAAACGTGGATTTTTCAGTCCCAAAGGGGGACAAATGTTTTCTTGAATGGTGGATCTGGACTGAGACGCGAGTCCTTTCCACACTTATATTAGGCTTAAAAGTTGCCTAGGGATTCCCAATAATGTTTTAGAGCCCAGCGAGGTTCGGGATTACTTCGCGGCTGATCACCGGCTGTAATCCGTAGCGTCATAAAATGATTTTGATTAAGAATGGTTTTAAAATTTGTTTTGATGCAAGCAAAATGATGCCAACTCACATAAGTTTTATCTCTCGATTATCATTGATTATGTCATTCCATTGTCATTCCTAAAGGTATATCTCGATTTATGCTTTGCGTTGTATTGTTAGCACTTGTTGAGCTTTTGGCTCACTTCTTGCTTTAACCCTGATATTACAGCTAGCAGCCATGGTTAGATTCAAGCAGACTGCCCGTAAGACCTGTGATGCGGATGCTTATGTTCGAGCCCAGGTAGAATAAGTAATAATAGTTGTGTGAGGACTCGGTATTTGTAATCAGATGTAATAGTTGGTAGTATTGGGCTGTTCCAAACCCTAAACTGTAAGATCTTGGATTTTGGTTGTGTAGTACTCATTAAAATGATGTAATAACTATAATTATTTTGCTATTTAAGTTGGGGGTGTGACAGGTTTTGGTATCAGAGCTACGGTTTAGAGTCCCTGAACAGCCCAAATAGGTTATAGGACTTGTGAGTAGGTTATAGATACTATGCGAGAGAGTAGGTAAAGTAAATTATTATTAATACTCCTCTTATTTGTCAGCAAAGGGCGCATTCCTCGTCATCCTCTGGGTCGGACGACACTATTGCTTTCTCCGTGTATGCTGAGTTGAGGCGCGAGTTCGACATGCTTCAGGGCAAGTACGACCGACTGATAGACCGACTGAAGAACGTGTATCCGGACAGCCGAAACTACGAAGGGAAGCCCAAGGAGCAGATGATTGCGAGACTTGAGACCTTGGTTCGGTACGTTAACACTAAGCTTGAGGAGATGCCAGCACACCGGGACCGTACCAGCCAGTATGTCATTCAGATGGTGGCGGATGAGCTCCAGAGCATTGTGAAGACACTTCGAGAGGAAAAGTCTACCAAGCCCCGTTCAGATGGAGTGGAGCCTTAGTTCTTTCCATTTACCTTTCATGTTGTTGTACTATCAGACTCTATGGAATCCCCAGTTGTTTCCGTCTTTCCTTTAAATAAGCCTGTTATTTCTAGAATCAGACTATGTCCCAATCCTATGTACTGTGACCTTTAAAATTTCAATAATTATGTGCTATTGTTCCATTTGCTCTCAACTATTATTTTATGTTTTTATCATCATATCTGCTTAATTTGGAAACGTGACCCCATATGTAAACAAGAATGCCATGCGATACCCTCGAATCGTTTTATCATTCATATTTGTTATAACACAACTCTTATTTCAGGATCATGCCTCCCAAAAAGAAGAACCCAACAACCACCTTCACCACAGACCCAAACATTCTTCAACTACTGGAAACCTTGCAACAGCAAACCAATGCTATAGCTCAACAACAACTAACTCTTCAACAACGAATTGAAAACCAAGATAACCGTGAGCCATATCAACCACCTGAACCACCAGTACCACCAAGACAAATTGTCACTTTCAAGGTTTTTCAGAGTGTGAATCCACCTGTATTTCATGATACCACTGATCCAGTGATAGCAAACACATGGATCAAGGAGATAGAAAGGGCTTTTGAGTTGGTACAGTTAGGGGACGACCAGAAGACGCTGTATGCCACTAACTTCTTGAAGGGAGAAGTCATTTATTGGTGGGAATCAGTAAAAGCTATGGAAGTCACTCAGCAGATTTCTTGGGAGAGATTTAAGAAGTTATTTCTGGACAAGTATTACCCTAAGTACATGCAGAATCAGATGGAGCTAAAATTTCTTGAGTTAAAGCAAGGGAACATGACTGTACTGGAATATGAGAAGAAGTTCACTGAGTTGTCAAGGTTTGTGACAAAATATACCAGCACTGAGGAAGAAAAAGCAAAGAAATTTCAGCAAGGATTGGAGCCTTGGATCAGAGATAGGGTGGCTATGTTTGAACTTGAGACTTATGCGGGAGTAGTACAGAAAGCTGCTCTGATTGAGAATAATGGGATGCAGTCAAGGAAAGAGAGGGATAACAAGAAGAGGAAGGTTCCATTTTATGGAGAAAAGTCTGAAGCTGGAAATTCGCAAGATCGGAATGTAAAGAGGATTGGTTTCCAGAAGGGCGGAAATTTTCAAAGGAAAGGAAATTTGGGCAAAAGGCAAGAATCAAAAGGGAACAATCAGGCAAGCCAAGGGCAAGTTGGAGAAAACAGGTTCCAGAGGCCAGAATGCAAGCACTGTGGAAGAAGGCACCCCGGAGTATGCAATAAGCTGAGTATGACCTGTTATAGGTGCAATCAGAAGGGACATTTGGCAAATGAGTGCAAGATGCCGAAGCCAGGAGTTACGTGCTACAAATGTGGGAAGACTGGACACATGGCTAGGGAGTGTAAGGCAACAGGACCAGTCAGAGCTCTGATGAACGTGGCAAGTACCAGTGCAAGCGTGCCAGCTGAGGTATTGGCATTACCTCCACCACCCGCACCAACCCTGCAAGCAACAGCAAGGACATTTGACCTAAAGATGAAAGATGCTGTTCAGAATTCTGAGGTGATAGCAGGTACACTTTTACTCAATAATGTCAAAGCCAAAGTATTGATTGATTCGGGAGCCACAAGATCTTTCATATCAGAATCTTTTGTTGATAAGATCCAATGTGATAAAACGGTTATGAGTGAGGTAGTAAATGTGGTAATTGCGAACCAAGAGAAGATTCCTGTGAATCAATTTTGTCCAAAATGTGAGATTGATATTTCGGGATATAAGTTCTCGGCCGACTTGATACTCTTCAAGCTGGGAGAGTTTGACATAATCTTAGGAATGGATTGGTTAGGAGAGAATAGCGCGCAGATAAATTGTAAGACCAAGAGAGTGAATTTAAAGACGAAGAGTGGAGAGAAGGTAGTATTTAAGGGACAGAGGCAAGAGCGACTATTTCTTACAATTATTCAGGCTAAGAAGTTACTTAGAAAAGGTTGTGAGTCGTTCCTAGCATATGTAGTGGATTCAGAGAGAGGCAGCCCCAGCATGGAAGATATTCCTGTAGTTAATGAGTTTCCCCGATGTGTTTCCCGACGAACTACCAGGCTTACCACCAGATCGACAAATTGAGTTCGAGATCAACCTTGCTCCAGGCACGGAACCAGTTTCAAAGGCTCCGTATAGGATGGCACCAGCAGAAATGAAAGAGTTGGCGAGCCAGCTACAAGAATTATTGGATAAGGGAGTGATACGACCAAGTACGTCGCCATGGGGAGCACCTGTTCTCTTTGTGAAGAAGAAAGATGGGAGTATGCGTCTATGCATAGATTACCGGGAGTTGAATAAAGTAACGATCAAGAACCGCTACCCGCTACCAAGGATAGATGACCTTTTTGATCAGTTAAAGGGAGCAAAATGTTTTTCGAAGATTGACTTGAGATCGGGATACCATCAATTAAAGATCAAGGAAGGAGATATTCCCAAGACCGCATTTAGGACCAGATATGGGCATTATGAATTCCTAGTAATGCCGTTTGGATTGACCAACGCCCCGGCCGCATTCATGGATCTGATGAATCGAGTATTTAAGAAGTATTTGGATAAATTTGTCGTGGTATTTATTGATGACATCCTTATTTATTCTAAATCGGAAGAAGAACATATGCAGCATCTCTGGATAGCATTGGAGATACTCCGACACGAGAAGTTGTATGCCAAGTTTACCAAATGTGAGTTTTGGTTAAAGGAAGTTCAATTTTTGGGGCATGTTATTGGAAATGATGGAATTAAAGTGGATCCGGCGAAGATTGATGCAGTTATGAGTTGGGAGAGGCCAAGGACTCCTACGGAAGTGCGAAGTTTTCTAGGATTGGCCGGATACTATAGAAGATTCGTCAAGGATTTCTCGAAGATCGCCACACCATTGACCAAGTTAACCAGAAAGAATCAAAATTTTGAATGGAGTGCAGAATGTGAAAATAGCTTTCAAGAGTTAAAACAGAAGTTGGTAACAGCTCCGGTGTTAGTACTTCCAGATGATCAAGGGAATTTTGTAATATTCAGCGACGCTTCACATAAGGGTTTGGGTTGTGTGTTGATGCAACACAGTAAGGTAATAGCATATGCGTCAAGACAGTTGAAGCCGCACGAGTTAAAGTATCCGACGCATGACTTGGAACTAGCCGCCATAGTGTTCGCACTCAAGATTTGGAGACACTATCTCTATGGAGAAAAGTGTGAAATCTACACGGATCACAAGAGCTTAAAGTACATTTTTACTCAGAAAGAGCTCAATATGAGGCAGAGGAGATGGCTGGAATTGATTAAGGACTATGACTGTTCGATAAATTACCATCCTGGAAAGGCGAACGTAGTGGCCGATGCGCTGAGTCGGAAGGAAAGATTGAATGCAATGATAACATCAAAAGAGTTATCTGAAGAAATCGGAAAATTTGAACTGGAACTTTGTGCTTATGGGAAAGTCAAAGAAGTTTGTCATGCAATGACCTTTCAGCCAACACTAATGGAAAAGATAAAGAAGTGTCAAGAGGAAGTAATGGAAAAAGAGAAAAATCAGTTATCTGGAGAAGAGATTAATACTAAAAAGGATGAGCAAGGAATACTAAGGTTTTCATCCAGAATATGGATTCCCCATGCATCTGAATTAAAGAATGAGATCCTCCATGAAGTCCACCATTCGAAATTTTCAATCCACCCGGGAAGCACCAAGATGTATCAAGACTTAAAGAAGAACTTTTGGTGGCCAAATATGAAAAGAGACGTGGCAGAATGGGTTGCGAAGTGCTATACCTGTCAGAAAGTAAAGGCAGAACATCAACGACCAAGCGGATTAATTCAGCCCCTGAAGATTCCAGAATGGAAATGGGAAAACATCGCTATGGACTTTATAGTAGGACTACCACGAACAAAGTCCGGACATGACACAATATGGGTTATAATTGATCGTCTTACGAAGTCGGCGCATTTCCTTCCAATAAATGAGAAGTCGTCACTGGACAAGTTGGTTCATCTGTATGTGCACGAAATCGTATTAAGGCATGGAGTACCTGTATCAATAGTTTCAGACAGAGATCCCCGATTTAACTCAAGATTCTGGAAGCAATTCCAGGAATGTCTTGGCACGAAGTTGAATATGAGCACGGCGTATCACCCGCAGACTGATGGCCAGAGTGAAAGAACAATTCAAACAATTGAAGACATGTTGCGCAGTTGTGCAATCGATTTTGCTGGAAGTTGGGACGACCACCTGCCATTAATTGAATTTCCATATAACAACAGCTATCATTCCAGTATCGGCATGCCACCATATGAAGCTTTGTACGGGCGAAAATGTAGATCACCAACAAGTTGGGATGAAGTAGGAGAAGGAAGAATTCTCGGCTCAGAATTGGTACAACAGTTGCATGACTCAGTCAAGTTAATTCAGAAAAGGTTGCTTGCTGCTCAAGATAGACAGAGGAAGTATGCGGATCCAGCGCGCAAGGATGTTCAATTCCAAATTGGCGAAGCTGTGTTGCTAAAAGTGTCACCTAGGAAAGGGTTGATAAGATTTGGCAAGAAAGGAAAGTTAGCACCTAGATACGTAGGTCCTTTTGAGATTTTGAGTCAAGTAGGAAAGGTGGCCTACGAGTTGGCCTTACCACCTCAGTATCAGCATGTGCATAATGTGTTCCATGTGTCGTTGCTTAAGAAGTACAATCCTGACGCTAGCCATGTGATAGAATATGAACCTGTAGAAATTCAGGCAGACCTGTCATTTGTGGAGCAACCGGTTAAAGTACTCGACTGGCAAGTAAAGAGTCTTAGAAATAAATCAGTAAAGTTAGTGAAAGTACTTTGGAGGAACCCTAAGGTCGAAGAGTCGACTTGGGAGTTAGAGTCTGATATGCGTTCCCGGTATCCTCATCTGTTCTCTTAGATTCTGGGGACAGAATCCCTTAAGGGGGAGAGGATGTTACGACCGGCATTTTATGTAATATTATTTGTGAATAATATTAAGTTAAATAAAAATATATTCAATGCTTGTACGTTTGTGTGAGTGAAAATTTCTGCATTATAAATTTTCTTTGGGTAGTATATGATTTTTCAAAGCAAGAATTTATTTAATTTCTTTATTTTTGATTTATAAGGAATATTCTAAGCTTTGGAAAAATTTTCTTTTAAAAGATATTTTGTTCACAAATTTTGAAAGTGATTTTATAAAATCTCTAAAAATCCAAGTTATTTTATGGTGTAAATTTTATAATTTTTGAACTTGTGTTTTATTTTATAAAAAATAAATCTTTATAAATTTAATTAGCAAATTACATAGTTATCCTTGCATGCAAATTCCTTCCATACATTCCAAAAGGGCTAAAGAGTCAATAACCACCCCACTAACTCTTATTTCCTAGCCAAATACCTTCTTTACCCTTGCATGCAAATTCAACCAAGTTCAAGTGGAAGGCTAATCATGTCAATTCCTAATTCCACTCACTTTTGCCAATACAAAAACCATAAGACAAGCAAAGTCATGATCATTTTTACTCATCACCCACACCACACTCACTCTTCTCTCCCTCCTCCTCCCTCACTCTCGGCTCTCTCTCTCTCACTCTCGGCCTTTAGCCGAGAACCACCCCTCCCCATTTTTCTTCATTTCTCCACCAAGCTTCTACTCTTTATACAAGTAAATGTTATCTCCCATACCATGATCATTCATATTTCAAAGAGTTTTGAGTAGAAAGTTTAAGTTTAAGGGTTGCATGTAAAGGTTTTAGTGAAACTCAAAATACAATCTTGATTCTTATGGATTTAAGGTTGTTTTTGAGAGGACTACAATGAATGGATAAGTGCCAAGTCTTGAGAAGGAAACTCTTGATGATTTAATGGCCATTTCCATCCATTTCATTCGGCCATGACCATATGGGAGCCGAATGAATGGTCCTTGAAATCATTCTTGTTGTTTTGTTCAATTTTTGCATGTTTATGTGATAATGACTTGAATTTTGTGGTGAAAATGTGATAAAACTCCTTGCATGCTAAGTGATCATCTAGGTGTACCTTATGCTAGGCTTGCATGTCAATTTTAAGATGGAATATATGTAGAAAATATGTTGTTTGGTTTGAAAAAAACCCGAAGGCATGCATGCATGTGGAATTCTCTTAGTTTGTTGTAATATTTTGATCATTTGGAAAAGATTTTGTTAGTGAGCTTTAATTTCAGTAGGAATAATGTGATAATATTGATTTATGCTTCTTGTTGCATGGTAATAATTTGTGGTTATCTTTTATAAAAATATATATCTTGTTGTCTCAAAGGCATGAAGATTTGCGATTTGTTAAGAGTAGTCTCTTTGTTTTGCCATAGTTGCACCTTAGGCAAGGATGATCTCACCAAGGGTATTTTAAGAAAAAAAAAAAAAAAGAGTTAGTTCAGTAGAGTACCAAGTATAGGTCTTGGTTTAAGTATTTAGTTGTTGTTAGTTGGGTTTGTCAAGTCAAAATCTTGGAAAATGAGAAGTTATAGTTTCTGCAGAAAAATCAGTTTAGTACCCTGAGGTTTAGAGTGAGTTTTGACCATGTCATTGATGTGCACTTTGAGGCCCAAGCCACCAGAAGTTAGTATGGAGAGTATATAATAGGTTTTAGGAGTTGGTTGGAGGTTTGCATGTCATTTGGTTAGGTGCACAAGTAGAATAACAAAATCTGTCCAGCAGGGGACAGTTTTGTTGCAACTTAGAAATAGGGAGATTTGGCCATGTCATGGGTAGGCCCTCATTAGGCCCAATTGGGCCTTAGTTAGAGGGTGTGTCAGAGAAGTTTTTCCAACCATAGTTCATAGGATATGAGCTAGAACCATGTGTCACAAGTTAATCCAAGTCAGGGCATTTTCTGCCCAGAAAAACAGGGGAACCTTGGACTTTTAGCTTAGGCCCAAGAAGGCCCAAGCCAGGCCTTTGAGCCACATCAAGCTTATGAGATGCCCTTAGGTCAGGAGAGTCTTGTGTAAAAATTTTGAAGAAAAACTTGTAGTTTAAGAGTGTCTAATGCACTCAAGAAACCTTAGTTACCATTCTGAAATTTGCACCAGTAAGCACTTTCATTTATCACATAGTTTTAGGACACTTAGAAGTGAGTATTAGGTCGACCACCATAGTTGTAAGATAGTATAAGGTCAGTAGAGCAAAAGGCACAAGTGAGGGTCAATAGGTTTTGGATAATTTAGGAAAGGCACATTGAGTTAGGAAGCCCAAATTCGAAGACTTCGTTTAGTTAGCGACCAAGTAATTTAAGTGGTGAGTCGAGATCATCCGAGCCTAGTGTGGCGTTATGGTGTATGTGATGTTATTTGGTATTAATATACGATATGTGATTATGTGGCTACGTGTGTACATTTAAAAATATAAATGTTGGATATGAATTAAGTATGTATAGGCCTAAGTGCCATCCATGTTTAATTTCGGGTTGTAAATAGGTTAAGATGGAAAGAATATATTATAATGAGGATTATTATTATTTATGTAGGATCTCGAGACGAGGGAAAACTTGCCTTAAAAGTCGAGTGAAGCTCCAGTTGTTGCTCCTACCAGTCAGACCAGACCAGTCTATCTTAAGGCAAGTGATTCAACTTGACCTTCGTATCTGTTGTAAACAGTTCATATATATATCGATGCAATTATCCTGAGTCATTTTGATGTATTTAAATTAAGCGTATCTTTTGTTTATCTTTGAGTTACATAGAGATGCCATGAACCCTCGAGTACATATTGCAAGTAGTTCAAAAGTCTTTCATGATAGTTTAATGCCATGATAAATTAGAGATGCGTTATAATATCTTATTGATCCTTTTGTTTATCATGCTATTGATCTCTGAGAAATCTTGATGTTGCACCCTGATGCTTTGATTCAACTCTTGAAATAACCTCGATAGAAACTTTATCTTGATACCTAAAAGCCAATCATTTCTTAAATACATTCATGATTGTTTGATAACCCTATCCTTACCCTAAAGCTTGATACCCTGTTATATACTGAGCTGACGATGGCTTTCTTTATATTTTAACACCTTTATCCTATTGGAACCAGTGATGCCTATCTTTTGATGTTCTAATACCTATATCTTGTCTACAACCGTTGCTTTAAGCCTAGTTTGGCATTACTCTTTCATCTTATCCAATAGCCTGGCTTAATTTCCTTGTCTACGTTCTTGTTTATGGAAACCTCTCAATTACCCTAATATAGTAAAGTCTAGAAGATCATGGCCCTGAGATTTAGTGTCATATTTCCAGTGTTTCAAGATGATCTATAATCCCTTGATAAAAATAATTACAGTCGAAAGAGATTTTGTCATAAATCGGCATCAGTTTTTAAAATGATTAAAACGTGGATTTTTCAGTCCCAAAGGGGGACAAATGTTTTCTTGAATGGTGGATCTGGACTGAGACGCGAGTCCTTTCCACACTTATATTAGGCTTAAAAGTTGCCTAGGGATTCCCAATAATGTTTTAGAGCCCAGCGAGGTTCGGGATTACTTCGCGGCTGATCACCGGCTGTAATCCGTAGCGTCATAAAATGATTTTGATTAAGAATGGTTTTAAAATTTGTTTTGATGCAAGCAAAATGATGCCAACTCACATAAGTTTTATCTCTCGATTATCATTGATTATGTCATTCCATTGTCATTCCTAAAGGTATATCTCGATTTATGCTTTGCGTTGTATTGTTAGCACTTGTTGAGCTTTTGGCTCACTTCTTGCTTTAACCCTGATATTACAGCTAGCAGCCATGGTTAGATTCAAGCAGACTGCCCGTAAGACCTGTGATGCGGATGCTTATGTTCGAGCCCAGGTAGAATAAGTAATAATAGTTGTGTGAGGACTCGGTATTTGTAATCAGATGTAATAGTTGGTAGTATTGGGCTGTTCCAAACCCTAAACTGTAAGATCTTGGATTTTGGTTGTGTAGTACTCATTAAAATGATGTAATAACTATAATTATTTTGCTATTTAAGTTGGGGGTGTGACAGACAGTCTCATTGAGAAATTCGCAAGATTACAAGGAGTTCACCTTGGAAAGACTGTATGGCATCCTAAAAACCTATGATCTTGAAATAGAGAAAGATGAAAAGATGGAGAAGGGAAGGTAGAAGGGAGGATCCATTGCACTAGTTGCTGAGTTAGAGAAGGAGAAAGAGATGAAGGTGGAAGCTGTTGAATCCACATCAAAGATCTGTGAAAGCAAGGATAAATGGCTGGTAGCTGAAAAAGAAGAATAGTTGAGCCAAGACGAAATGGATGATATAGATGAGCATCTAGCATTCTTATCCATAAGGTTTGCCAAGCTCAAATTCAAGAAGAATTTTGGAGCAGCCAAGCCAAATAGAAACATGGTTGATAAGTCAAAATTCAAGTGTTTCAAATGTGGCTTAGCAGGGCATTTTGACAATGAGTGCAGAAAGCCTGATTCTGATAAAAAGAAATTTGAGCCTGTTGACTATAAAGAGAAATACTTTGAGTTGCTCAAACAAAAGGAAAGGGCTTTTATAACTCAGGAGAATGACTGGGCTACAGATGGAATGGATGAAGATGAAGAAATCAACTATGTCAATCTAGCCCTAATGGCCAAGTCAGATGAAACAGAGACAAGTTCATCAAGCAATCAGGTAATCACAACTAACCTAGCTCATTTGTCTAAAGCTGAGTGTAATGATGGAATAAATGACATGCCTACTGAATTATATCACCTGCGTGTTACACTCAAGTCTCTCACTAAAGAAAACTATAAAATTAAAGAAAAAAATATGTTTTTAAGTGAAAGAAACAATGTGCTAGAGACTCAATTTATTGAGTTTGAAAAATTGAAATTAGAATGCAAGGTTGCTAAGGATGAACTTACGGAATCCTTAAAGAAATAGGAGATTTTAAGAAAGCAACTTGAACGAGAACCGGAAGTGATTAAAGCATGGAAATCATCCAGAGATGTCCATGCTCAAATTACTAAAGTTCAAGGTATAGAATCCTTTTGTGATGCTTCCTGGAAAAAGAATAAAGAGAAGCTTGATTCCAAATTGGTTGAAGGACTTTCAACATATGTGGACTCAATGGATGATGAAAACTATCCGTCGAATAATCAAAAGGATTATCCGTCAAAAGACAATGAGCCACATCCATCGAATGTCAGTAAGCCAGTTAGCAAACCTAAGCTAGCCAAGTTGAATGATAAGTATGGATCAGTTTCTAAAAACTTTGTTCCAGGAGAATCGAGTTAAGTGAGAAAAAAAAGAGAGTTAATGTTGGGCATCTGTCCATCAAGCAATTGAATGGAAGATTAGAAAAGATTGAGGTTAAAACAGAATCAAAAAGGTAAAACAATAGAAATGGGAAAGTGGGGATTAACAAACATAACAACTACATACCTGATAAATATGCTACAAGAAAAATCTGTGTTAAGTGTGGTAGCGTTAATCAGTTGCCTGTTAATTGCAAACTTGATATGCCTACTCCCATGTCTGCACCTTCTTCTTTTCCCAACATGACTTTCATGCCTATGAATGCTATGCCTGCTCAGAATATGAATGCACGATTTGCTAATATGCCATTTACACCAAATCCTTATTATGTTGCATTTAGTATGCCTCAAATGCCATTTAGCATGCCTTACTGGAATAACATGTTTGCAAATAGCATGCCTTTTTATGTAAACCAAAATGTGCATGATAATTCTGTTTCAATGACTGGTTTCAAAGGTCCAATTCAAATGACTAAGGATGAATCTCAAATGAGGTCAAACCTAAGAAACCAAAGAAAAAGGCTAACAAGGCAGGACCCAAGGAAACTTGGGTACCAAAATCAACTTGATTTGATTTTGATGTGTCTACGGAAATAGAAAGAATCTTTGGTATTTGGATAGTGGGTGCTCAAGGCACATGACTGGAGATTCTACCCTGCTCACTGGGTTCAAGGAAAGAGATGGCCCAAGTATCACTTTTGGAGATGATATCAAGGATTATACTGTGGGATATGGCTTGATTTCAAAGGATAATGTAATCATTGAATAGGTTGCCATAGTGGATGGACTCAAGCATAATTTGTTGAGTATCAGCCGGCTTTGTGATAAGGGCAACTCAGTCACTTTTAATTTTGAAGCCTGTGTTATGACCAACAAGAAGAGCAACAAAGTGGTTCTCACTGGAGTGAGAAAAGGAAATGTGTACCTAGCTAATTTCAACTCAGCAAATGTAGAATCAGTAACTCGTCTTCTTAGTAAAGCAAGTCAAGATGAAAGTTGGCTATGGCACAAGAAGCTGTCCCATCTAAATTTTAAGACCATGAATGAGTTAATCAGGAAAGAATTGGTTAGAGGCATTACTCAAGTGGAGTTTACTAAGGATGGATTGTGTGATGCCTGCCAAAAAGGAAAACAGATTAAAGCATCATTCAGAAAGAAGCTTGATTCAACAATTGAAGAACCTTTGCAACTGTTACACATGGATTTGTTTGGACCAGTCAATGTATTATCTATCTCAAGGAAAAGATTTTGCCTAGTAATTTTAGATGATTTCTCAAAGTTCTCTTGGACATATTTTCTGAAATCCAAAGATGAAGCTAGTGAAATCATCATCAATCACATAAGGCAAGTCAACAATCATCCTGACTTCAAAGTAAGAAGAATTAGGAGTGACAATGGAACTGAGTTCAAGAATTCTGTGATGAGATTATTTTGCGAAGAGAATGGGATTATGCATGAGTTTTCTGCAGCTAGAACTCCACAACAAAATGGAGTGGTGGAAAGGAAAAACAGATCCCTTATTGAAGCTGCAAGAACAATGCTAGAAGAATCAAAATTATCAATATATTTTTGGTCTGAAGCTGTGAATACTGCATGCTACACTCAGAATATCTCTTTGATCAATCAACCAAAGTGCATGACACCCTACCAATTGTTCAAGAATAGGAAGCCAACATTGAACTTTCTACATGTCTTTGGCTGCAAATGCTATATCTTAAGGAATCAAACTGATCAACATGGAAAGTTTGATGCCAAAGAAGATGAAGGAATTTTTGTTGGATATGCTGTGGGAAAAGCATATAGAGTCTACAATCTAAGAACCAACATTGTTATGGAATATGTACATGTTGTGTTTAATGATAAAAAGATTGAAGGACTGCAAGATGGAGATTTCCATGAAAGCCTCAAATTCGATAATGTTGAGATGGTTAGTGATGACTGTGATGATGAAAGTGATCAAGAAATAGTGACTAATAATAATGCAGAAAAAATCTATAACTAATGAAACACATAATTCAACATCTGTTGAGTTACATAATGCTTCATCTGTCGGTAGACAATCTGTCTCATCCATCGGTAGACAATCAGATTCATCCGTCGAGATACAAAGTGCATCATCTGTCCGAACAATGAGAGAAGCTGAGAGTCAAAATAGATCACTTACAGAAAGAACTCCATCTTTAAGTCAAAGATCCATAAACTCAGGAGGAGTTTCTTATAACCAAAACTCAGTCACACATCAAGACAACAATGAGGCCTCTTCATCTAGAGCTAAAGGAAAGAATCCAATTGACACCAAGTGGGTATTCAGAAACAAGATGGATGAAAATGGCATAGTTGTCAGGAACAAAGCTAGATTGGTTGCTAAGGGCTACTGTCAACAAGAAGGAATAGATTTTGATGAAACTTTTGCTCCTGTTGCAAGACTTGAAGCCATTAGAGTTTTCTTAGCCTATGCAGCCCATGCCAATTTCAAAGTCTATCAAATAAATGTCAAAAGTGCCTTTTTGAATGGAGATTTGGAGGAGGAAGTCTATGCCAGTCAGCCTCTTGGCTTTGAAGATTCAAATTTTCTAGAATATGTCTACTGTCTTTTGAAAGCACTTTATGGATTGAAGCAAAGACCTAGAGCCTGGTATGATACTTTGTCAAAGTTTCTCTTAGAAAATCACTTCACAAGAGGTACTGTTGACAAAACTTTATTCTTTAGAAATGTTAATGGCACTAGTATACTTGTTCAAATTTATGTAGATGATATTATATTTGGCTCTACAGATGAAAAAATTTGCAAAAAGTTTGCCAAATTGATGCAAAGTAAGTATGAAATGAGCATGATGGGAGAACTGACTTACTTTTTTGGTTTACAAGTTAAGCAAGTTATTGATGGAATATTCATTAGTCAAACCAAATATATTTATGATCTTTTAAAGAAGTTTGATCTAGTGGATTGAACATCTGTAAAAACTCCCATGGCCACTACAACTAAACTTGAATTGAACACTACTGAAAAGTCTGTGGATATTTTAAGCTATAGAGGCATGGTTGGCTCATTTCTATACTTAACAGCTAGTAGGCCATATATAATGTTTGCTACTTGTCTTTGTGCTAGATTTCAGGCTGATCCTAGAGAATCTCACTTAGTAGCTATTAAGAGAATTTTCAGACATCTCAAGGGAACACCAAAACTTGGCATTTGGTACCCTAGAGATTCTGGTTTTGATCTAACTGGTTATTCATATGGAGATTATGCAGGATGTAAAATAGATAGAAAAAGTACAACAGGATCCTGTCAATTTCTAGGAAACAAGCTTGTATCCTGGTTCAGTAAAAAGTAATATTCAGTTTCTACTTCTATAGCTGAAGCTGAATATATTGCTGCTGGTAGTTTCTGTGCACATATTTTATGGATGAAAAACCAACTGTTGGACTATGGTCTACAAGTGGACATAATTTCTATTTTTCGTGATAACACAAGTGCAATTGCCATCACTGAAAATCTAGTATAGGATTCAAGAACAAAGCACATAGAGATCAAGTACCACTTTATTAGGGAGCATGTGATGAATGGTACTGTGGAACTTCATTTTGTTCCAAGTGAAAAGCAGCTTGCAGATATCTTTACCAAGCCACTTGATGAATCCACCTTCACTAGGTTGGTAAGTGAGTTAGGTATGCTAAATTATTCTTAAATTATTTCTGATAATTTTGCAAGTTGTGATGCAGCCTGAAACTTAATTAATTTTTCTGTTTTAGATGAAATTTTGGCTAAGTCAAAATTTACATCTCGACGGATGCTCATTATCCATCGAGTTTGATCATCCATTGAAATAGGGTATCTTCGTAAAATCAATTACCTATCTGGATTATTTTATACCCGACGGATAATTGCCTTATTTTCATCCATCGAATTGTCTACATCTTAGCCGTTAAAAGTACTGAACATTATCCATTGGATATACTTATAGTCTGTAAGTATATCACGACGGATAATTGACAGAATTTTGACAGTTTATTTTATTTTTAAACGGCTATTTTGGGCAGTTTTGATTGGGTCTTTAATTTTTAACTTTAATTTTTATTCCATTTTAATCTGAGAATACATAAAAGCCTCACTTCAAGTCTATTTTAACTTTTATCATTTTTTTTGCAACTAACTGCTATCTTCTTCCTCAAAGCAAAATCCTCTCTCTCATTGCAAATTTCCTCACTCTAACAATGGCACTAGTAGTCAAAATCATGTCTCAGTCAGGATTTATCTATAAAAAGAACAACTACGCTACTCTTGTGAACAAAGAAATTCCCGCATCTGAAGATTTTTTACAAAATGATGGACTTTGTGAAGGGATACAAACTCATTTATGCCATGCTGGAATCACCCACAATCTATCGTGAAGTTGTGGAGGAGATATAGACAACTTCTGTGTACCAGTCTACTGATAAAACCATAACTTTTACTTTTAAAGGTAAGCAATTCTGCATTAACAGTGATACAATTCAAGCATGCTTTAAGATTCCTGAGAACACTACTACTAAACCAAACACAGATGCTAATTTAGTTACCATGCTTAATTATATTGGCTAGGCTCTTCCTACCACTAAGTTAAGTGAGATTAGAAGGCTAGGTCTTAGAAAGGAGTGGAGTTATTTGTGTGATGTAGTTACCAAGGTGTTTTCTGGTAAGATAAATAATTTTGATTCTGTCAACACTAACATGCTTAACATGCTTTATATGCTAGTTACTGATAAGTTCTATAATTTCAGTGATATGATCATGTTTGAGTTAGGTTACAAGGTAGGGGAAATTAAAAAGAGAGCTAAAAATGTGTATTATGCTAGAGTCTTTATGATTCTTGCTAACCATCTTATTGAGGATATTGTTATCGAGAACCCAATCAACAAACTGGATTGTTGGGTTCAAGAAAGGAGAGTGATTGCAGATTTTAACAGAGCAAGTCATTACAATGGGGTGCCTCTTTTTTATTTTCAAATCATGGAGGGCCCTCAGGTAAGTGAGGTAAGAACCACTATCTCTACTATCTCTACCTCCCAAATTTCTTTGCCTTTGAGTGTGGTTATGGCATCTGTGTCAATGACCCAACAGATGCCAACCCAAGCCACCAAAAAAAAATTCCAAATCCAAAACAAAGAATACTCCTTCTGGTTTCTCTCAAAAGAAACGAGTTGCAAAATCTACCAAAACTAAAGAGGGGAGTGTGAAGGGTGGTAAGATAGGTGAGGGACAGGGTGAACATCAAAGAAACCCCAAGGATAAGGATGTAGAGGTGAGTGTACCCAAGCCTAGCCACACCAAAGTTTCCCAATAAACTGTGGTGATTAATAAGGAAATAAACATAACTCTAGTTTCATCATCCCAAAAGGATGTTACTATTGAAACAAGCTCCCAACCAGGAGCACATGCCAAGAGGGTAAGGGACACAAGCTCACCCCAAACTTATGCCAGAAAGAAGAGATCTAAAACCATTGGGGATGCATAGGGAACACACACAGTGCAAACTGCAGCTAAAGACTCAGTCACTACACCATCTCAAATTCAATTTGATGTGGCTCCAATAAATGTGGAGTCACATCCAAAATATTTAATCATAGAAGCACCACGAACACCAAACTCTCCCACTGTTACATATTGAATTTTCAATGATCAGAAAAAGCTCAGGATGTGGCTGTTCGGATGTCATCAAGATCTGATGTACCGTCAGGAGTTGGCATGTCATCAGCATTTACATGACATCAGTATTTGAAGACAGTCAGCATTAGAGGATTTGTTCTGTTCCTTATAATATGGAGCATATATCTGTTACGTCTGAGTTATAGGACTTTATCTGTTTAGTTTATGATATGTATTAGTTTCAGTTGGTTTTTGATAATGCATATCTTAGATTAATCTGTTGCAGCTGTGCAGTATACAAACACAGTTTAGGTCATTACTCAGGAGAGATACACTTGAGGATCATTCGACCTAGCAGCTCTCAAGAACATCAGTATTTCTAGAGAGGATTTTGTAACAGTTTTTATCAGAAATATAAAAAGCTGTTATATTTTATTACTTGTTCGAAACATTTATACAATTGTATCCAACCACCCTTAAACAATTGTATCTTTACTGGGTAACAATTAGTATCAGAGCACACTGATAAATTTACAATCAGAAATGATCTAAACATGTCTCTGAACAAGTATGAAAGTATTAAAATTCCCATTTTGAAAAAGACTGAGTATCCAACATGGAAGGTGAAGATGCTCATGTACCTAGAAGCTACAGATCCAGATTATATAGACGAAATCAATGATGGACCCTTCATGCTAACAAAACTGGTACCTGCAACTCCTACGGTTGGTGAACATTATCAACTGAAGGAGAAGACAGAATGGACACCAGAAGAGAAAGTAGTTGTGCTGAAAGATGCAATGGTAAGAAAGATTTTGCATAACAGTCTTGATTCTGTGATGTCAAACAGGGTTATTGCCTACAAGACTACCAAAGAGATCTGGGATGCTCTTGAAACTCAATGTCAAGGAACCATGGCTATTAAGAAGAACAGAAGGGTTGTTCTGATTCAAGAATATGAACACTTTGAGGCCAAGCCTGATGAAAGTCTCACTGATATCTATGACAGATTTCCAACTCTACTCAACAATCAGTCTTTGGTGGGAAAGGTGTATAATCGAGAGGATTCAAACACCAAGTTTTTAAGAGCATTAAGTGAAGAATGGGAGACTCAGACTTCAATCATACGACATCAGTATGATCTGGAAGTAATTACTCTGGATGAAGTCTATGGCATGCTGAGAACTCATGATTTGGAGGTTCATCAAAGGAGAGAGAGGAAAAGCAACAAAGGGAAATTTGTTGCTTTGAGAGTGAATGATAAAGCTTCAAGAGAAAAGTCTACTGGAGCTACAAGAAAGAAGAACAATTTTCCAGAATCAGATTCTGATGATTCATCATCAAATCCTGATAATGATACTGATTCTGAAACTGATGAGAACATGATAGATTCTGATGTCATGCAAATGGCCGCATTACTGGTTAAGGGCTTCAGGAGGATGAAGTTCAGGAAGTCCAAGAACAACAGAAGCTTCAGGAAGAAGTTTACTGAAGGTGAAAGGAAGTCAACTGGGAGAAAAGATGAAAAGGACTCTAGAGCTGAGAAGGTAGAAAGGACAAAGATCAAGTGCTACAATTGTGATGAACCTGGTCACTTTGCCTCAGAGTGCAAGAAAACAAAGCATGATAAAGGGAAGAACAAAGCCCTGATCACTTCAAGCAAGAATTGGATGGACTCCTCTGACTCTGAAGATGAAGACACATGCTATGCACTGATGGCCAGTCTTGATGATCCTGCTGCTTCTGAGACTAAGGTATAAACTCCTTTCTTCTCTCTTGATACTGAAAATATATCTGAATTGAAATCTATTCTTAAATCTTTACATGGTAGTTTTAAGAATAAGAATTTAGAAAATGATAGAATTATAACTGAAATTAAGAACTTAAAATCTAGGAATGATCAGTTATAATCTTACTTAATACATCAGATAGATTTGAAGAAAGAATGTAAGAGAGCTAAACATACAGTTAAGATTCTTGAGGCTAGATACAGTATGTTAGAAAAGGATCTAGAGAATGAGAGAAAAACCCTTAAAGCCTGGACTGATTCAGACAAAAAGGCTCATGAGATGATCTCAAAGAAAAACTGGAAAGAATGCTAAGGCTATAAAGATGGAATTAAGGATGTTGACATTGAAAATAAAATTTCCCTTAAAACTCCTGTTAAGTTTATTTCATCAGAAGCTGATGAACCCAAATCCACTTTTGAAAAGGGTTCAACATCAGTATCACAAGAAAAACTGGTAAGTGATAAAACTCAAAGAAAGAAAAGCAAGGAAACCATTAAGTCTGTTAAGAAAGAAAAGAACATAGGACTTTTGTCAGCAAGATAATTGAAAAAGAAAATATCTGAGGTTACTGACAAACCTTAAGTAAAAGGTCCTAAGAGAAACAGGAATGGTAAGCAAGGTATTTCTAAGGATTCAAATTACAAGGTTGTTCCCAATGCTCCTAGGAAAATTTGTTTTAACTGTGGAAATACTAATCATCTTGTTATTGATTGAAGGAGGAATAAGAAAAGGAAAACTGCTATTCCTGAGTCTGATGTTAGGGGTAGATCAATATTTTATAAACCACAAAATCCTTGTTTTCATTGTGGTAGTAGTTGGCATTATATTTATACTTGTAGTTCTTATCACAAGTTCTATCAAAATTACTATGAACCTTTGCCTAGTTTAATAAAGTTGCTTGTGTGATTAATTCTGTTGGTTTTACTAAACTTACTTTTGACAAGACAAATCCTGACAAAGGAAAGACTGTCAAAAGTTCTCCTGACACACAAAGGCTTAAGTTGTCCAAAAAGAGGGCCCAACAAGTGTGAGTCCTTAAAAATCCTTCTAATTAATTATTCTTCTGATTGCAGGGTAACAAGAAAAATACACTTGTCTTGGATAGTGGATGTTCAGGACACATGACTGGAAATAAATCCCTGCTGTCAGAACCCAGATGTATCTTATGGAGATGGAAATGCAGGACATACTCTGGGATATGGAAACCTGATAATTGGAAAAGTGGCAATATAGAATGTAGCTCTGGTGGAAGGACTGAAGCATAATCTTCTAAGCATCAGTCAAATCACTGACAAAGGTTATCATGTGGTATTCTATGACTCACACTGTGAAGTTGTTCATAACAAGTCAAAGAAAATTGTCTTGATAGGATATGGACATGGTAACATTTATGAAGCAAGGGTACATGAAAGTCTTGAAAAGGAAGCTACTTGCCTTATCTCTAAGGCATCAGTAGATGAGAGCTGGAACTGGCATAAGAAGCTCTCACATCTCAACTTCAATTCAATCAATCAACTTGCCAAGAAGGAGCATGTAAAAGGATTGCCAAACATGTTATTTTCAAGTGATGGTCTTTGTGATGCTTGCCAAAAGTCTAAACAAAGAAGAGTATCTTTCAAAAGCAAAACTGAATTCTCCATTTCTGAGCCATATCACATGCTACATCTGGACCTCTTTGGACCAATGAACATAATGTCCATCAACAAGAAAAGGTACACACTTGTAATTGTTGATGATTTCACTAGATATACATGGGTTTATTTTCTACACATGAAGGATGAAACTCCAGAAATTCTTTTGGATCACATAAGACCAATTGAAAATGGATCCACTCATAAAGTGAAAATTCTAAGGAGTGATAATGGCACTGAATTCAAGAACTCAAAAATGGAGGAATTTTGCAAGTACAAAGGCATAGAACAACAATTTTCAGCTCCTGGTACACTTTAGCAAAATGGTGTTGTTGAGAGGAAGAACAAAACCTTAATTGAAGCTGGAAGAACTCTGCTAGAGGAAACAAAACTACCCACTTACTTTTGGGCTGAAGCAGTAAACACAACATGTTATACTCAGAATATCACTCTGATAAATAGACATGGTGTTACTCCTTATCAAATGCTAAAAGAAAAGAAGCCCAGTCTTAAACATGTTCATGTATTTGGATGTAAGTGCTTTATTTTGAGAACTCATACTAATCAGCTTGGAAAGTTTGAATCAAAAGCTGATGAAGGAATCTTTGTTGGATACTCACCATCAAAAGCTTACAGAGTGTTCAATCAAAGAACACACACTGTAGTAGTCTCCATAAATGTATCTTTTGATGATAAGAAGATTCCTGGTTTTGAAGAAGACACTCATGAAAGTTTAATCTTTGCAAATGAAAAGGCATTGTTGGAATCTGGATCAAACTCTAATAAATTATCAAATACTGATGATCCAAATCCTGACATTCCTTCAGATTCTGAAGATAATCATTGTGCTAATGAGCCTGCACAAGTTGAGGGGGAGCAACATCAAAGGTCAGCTGATGATGCTAACACTGAAGAGTCATCTCAAAGTTCTTCTCAATCCAATGTTGATTCAACATTAGAAGAACATGAGTCAAGTCCCAATATTTCATCAGGAAATGACCCAACGGATTCAGGGGGAGCCTCAAATGCATTTGATGAGGCAAACAATTCAGGGGGAGCATCTAGTTCCAGAAGGACACTTCACAGTGCCAGAAAATGGACTAAGGATCATACTCCTGATCTAATCACTGGAAATCCTGATAATGGTGTAAAGACAAGAAGTGCAACTCAGAATGAATGTTTATATCATAATCTACTTTCAAAAGAAGAGCCAAAGAAAGTAGAAGATGCACTCAAGGATGCAGATTGGGTCATGGCTATGCAAGAAGAATTGAATGAGTTCGAAAGAAATGAAGTATGAAAACTGGTGCCTAGACCTAAGAACAGATCAATTGTGGGCATAAAGTGGGTCTTTAGAAATAGGACTGATTCTGATGGAATAATCATCAGAAATAAGGCAAGATTGGTGGCAAAAGGATATTCCCAACAGGAAGGTATTGACTATGATGAGACATTTGCTCCTGTTGCTAGGTTGGAAAAAATCAGAATCTTCTTGGCATATGCTGCTCACAAGAAGTTCAACGTTTTCCAGATGGATGTCAAGATTGCATTTCTCAGTGGAGAACTTGAAGAAGAAGTCTATGTTAAACAACCACCAGGATTTGTGGATTCTAAACATCCTGACTATGTTTACATACTTGATAAAACACTCTATGGACTGAAGCAAGCACTTAGAGCATGGTATGAAACCCTTGCTCAGTTTTTACTTGAAAGTGGATTCAAAAGAGGCACAATTGATAAAACCCTATGTTATCTGAATAAAGGTAAAGATTTGCTTTTAGTTCAAATTTATGTGGATGATATCATTTTTGGATCAACTAATCAAACACTGTGTGATAAGTTTTCAAAGTTGATGCAATCAAGATATCAAATGAGTATGATGGGAGAGATGAGCTACTTCCTAGGCTTGCAAATTAAATAGACTGATAATGGAATTTATATCAATCAGTCCAAGTATAGAAGAAATCTACTGAAGAGGTTTAATATGAAAGAAAGTGCAACAGCAAGTACTCCTATGGCAACTGCTACAAAACATGATCCAAATGAAGGTACAACAGTTGATGTGACAACCTACAGAGGTATGATTGGATCTCTGTTATACCTAACTGCTAGCAGGACAGACATTATCTTTGCCACTTGTTTGTGTGCAAGATTTTAGGAAAATCCAAGGGAGCCACTGTGACAACCCGGGTCAAATCCCGAGCCATTTTTAAAAACCGGGTCAAGTCCCGATTCCGAGTCCGAAATAAGTCAAAGTATACTGTCCCGAGTGCAGCCAACTTGGGTTACGACAAGCCCACCACATGCCCCTAAAAGATCATGATTTGTTGGTGCACATAGTAGTAGTACTTTGCCTTATAAACTAAACACAAGTCCCAAATCTCCTCGATATGGAAATGGGGTGTTACAAACTCCCCAACTTAAACTCATGACATCCTCGTCAGGCCCGAATAGACAGCCCATAGGACCAAGATCGTACCTCTCTAGCCATTGTGGGATAATACCGGTTAGCTTTGTGTCCCCACCTCCAGACCTCTTGCCATTGTGGGATAATTCAACCAGCCTTCGTGTCCCCACCTCCGGTAACTTGACGCATCAAGCTTTCGAGAGTCGGCTCTGATATCATATATGAAAACCCGGGTCAAATCCTGAGCTTTTTTCAAAAACCGGGTCAAGTCCCGATTCCGAGTCCGAAATAAGTCGAAGCATACTGTCCCGAGTGCAGCCAACTTGGGTTACGACAAGCCCACCACAGGTCCCCAAAAGATCATGATTTGTTGGTGCACATAGTAGTAGTACTTTGCTTTATAAACTAAACAGAAGTCCCAAATCTCCTCGATGTGGGACTGGGGTGTTACAGCCATATCTTATTACAATAAAGAGAATTTTCAGATACCTCAAGGAACTGTTTTACTTGGACTTTGGTATACAAGAGAAGCTGATTTTACATTATGTGGTTATTCAGATGCTGATTTTGCTGGATGCAAAATAGATAGGAAAAGTACATCAGGAAGCTGTCAGTTCTTGGGAGGCAGATTAGTCTAATGGTTCAGCAAGAAATAGAAATATATTTCTACTTCAACTGCTGAGGCTGAATATATTGCAGCTGGGAGTTGTTGTGCTCAATTGTTATGGATGAGAAATCAGCTCATGGACTGTGGATTATCATTCTCAAAAATTCCTATTTATTGTGATAATCAAAGTGCTATTTCTATGACATGAAATCCGGTGCAACACTCTCTTACAAAGCACATCAGTATCAAATATCACTTCATAAGAGAGCATGTCATGAAAGGAACCATAGAGCTTCATTTTGTTCCTACTGATCAACAGCTGGCTGATATCTTTACAAAGCCATTACCTGAAGCAACATTTACAAAGCTTGTGAATGAACTTGGTATGGTTAATTGGGACGAGTAAATTTTTATTTCAATGTATATTGATCAAATCCTGATATGTCCTAAATGTTGTGTTCTTAGATATTAAGCCAGAAATATTTGATGTATTTTATTTTATATGCATGATAAATTAAGTGAATTTATTTGCTAATTGTGCATGTCTAAATAAATATATCATTGTCATCATTACACATTGGTCTAGGGAGACGCGCCTTAAAAAGAAATCTTTTGGTTAATTCATTAAGTTAACTCTTCAGTCTCTTAGTCTCTTGATATTCTCTTGGTTATTTAAATGACTACTCATCCTTCAGTAAAATTACATCTTTTCCTACCCAAACACATCTTTTTGTTTCTCTCAAACAATGGCAAACCCTAGCTGGTTTTACTGCTATGGCACAAGTACTGTGACATTTTTTTAAAATGGAATCCAGACTCCATATCCCATCAACGACATTCCATACGATATCTGGATTCAACTTCCAGACATCATCAAAAATGATCTTCTGTTTTTCCAAAGAGAATTTCATCTCCACAATCTTAAACAGCAGGAGAAAATCATTCGTCTTGTTGTTCTCTTTGTTGAAAGTAGGAAGAAGAATTAAACATTCTCCATCCATTTCTGTTAACCATCAGCTTTGTCAGGCTTCTTAGACCAAGGCTGTTGATGTTCACCATCTTAGACTAGGATTATCTTGTAATCTTTTGCATGTAATCTACAAATTTCATGAAATGTAATCTTTTGATATATTAATGAAATTTCTTTTAATTGCAAGATTTAGTCTTTGTTTATCTCGAATTATATGCATGTGAATGTTCTTATTGAAACCTGTTACTCTTTACTTCATCCACTTGAATTGTATTTCTTGATGAATGTTTTGATTAAAATTATGGTTACTAATAATTTGTGATACTTTGACAAACAAATGTTGAATTTGAATCGACATATCCTGAGTTAGTCAGATCCTGACAGAAGAAAGGTCTCAAATCCTGACGACATGTCAACACGTTCTAATTCAGATTATTAGTGTTAATCAATCTCTGAGTAAGCTTTATTGTTGCAATTAAGTGTCTCACTTAATTAATGATTAATGGTGGATTAATAGATAAACAAATTTCTACGGTTGTGTCTTGATATAACTGTATGTATTTTGTATTTACTTCCGCAATTTACTCCACCGTCAAACTCAATTACTCAGTAATTATTTCCTGTTCAAAGTCAAATTCGCTAAGTTACCTTCTTCATATGAGTGTATTATATTTTTTTGTGAAGCTATAAAATCAGAAGAAATTATGTGACACAATTCATCATACACATAGTTTCACTGTGCACATCTCACACTTACTCTCTCTCATAAGCTATTCACATCTGACAACGTCTGAAGTTTCACCACTCTTTAGTCAAACCACAATCATTCATGAAAATACATTTGGCACTAACAATTACTTAGCGTTGCTTACACATCAGCAGTTACCATCATCTTTTCATGATATTCAAGATTTTCTCCTTCTGAGTCCAATTGGGTATGCTCTCACAAATCCTGTTAAGGTGTCATATAGGGCTGTCATGCAGGTCTGGAACACAGCTGTGGTAAATCCAACACATACTGGCTTTTCCTTTGAGTATAAGGACCAAAGATATGAAGTTGATGCTGACATTCTGCTTCAAGCCTTGAGATTGCCTGCTCTTGATGGTGCTCCTGATACCCATACCACTGAGCAACTGTTTGACATGCTCGGGACTTTAGGCTATTAAGGAGAAATCACAACCATTGGAAAATTGGCCAGGACCAAACTGAAAAGAGAGTGGAAATTTTTCTTTGACTGCATTAGTAGTTGTTTCTTGAATAAGACAACAAACTTTGATACTCTTCCATCCACTTCCCTGAGAATTGGGTACTCTCTTCTTAACTCTGGTAATTTTGATTATGGTAATACTATATTACAGTTCATAATTGCTCTCCGAGCAGATGCTTCAAGAGTAATAGGGTATACTAGATTTTTACAACTAATTTTCATTTATCTATGCCCTAATGCTATTTTTGATGATGATGAATTACTCCCTGTTTTTTAAATTTCTGAAAAAGCAATCACTGATCATATTAAAAGGGATGAAATGAATAAATTTTCAGGACCACCCTTTCTCCCTAGAGAGGTCAGGCAATTTCTATTAAGAAATAGACCTACTCCTACACAAGTGCCTGCAAATCCTGATGTTGGTATCTCTGTCACAATTCCTGATGCTAAGACTCACGAAATTACCCATCTTGTTTCTAACCCAAGCATTTCTTCTTCCAAACAGCAAACACAACAAGCCTTTAAATTAGCCTCCTCTACTGTCTCTCAAAAGACATCAGTTGTAACAAAGAAAAGGCTGTTTAAGAAATCTGTCAAATCTGGATAGAAAGCTAAACAAGTCTCACTGAGTGAGAGTGAGAAGAAAGAAGACTACTTTTCAATCAGGAAAAGAAGACTGATCATTCAAGAAGATTCTGAATCAGAAGATCATATGCCAATAGGGTCTCTGTCAAAAATCAAGAAGTCCATTGATCAAAATCCTGATGACTTGGTTGACACTACTGGAATCAAGGAGCCAACTACTGATGCTAGTGCTCTGCTTGACAAGCTTCCAGAAATTGAAGCAACTGCTGAACACAAGAAAACTGCAAAGAGCCAGTTGAAAAGAATAAGTGAAGAAGTAGTTGGATACATCAGAAAGAAGAAGAAGACTCAGCCTCTTGACAAGGATGTTAGTACACAAGAACCTAGGTCTCAAAGGGATTTAGCAACTGTAACACATCCAGTCATATAAGAACCATCTTCTCAAAGGGAAGATGCATAAATTGAGGCTGCACGGATCATTGTTAATATTGCTCAGAGTGATCTTTTTGCTGACTCTGTTCAACTACTCCAGGAAAAGCAAACTCATCAGGAGATACTGTCACGGGTGGATGCAATCATTGATGATCCTATTTTTTAGAAGAGCACACAAGAACCTTCACCAAGCATTGTTGAAGCAGCTCACATCTCTCAGACTCCACAAGAACCATCAGTTCAAAGTACTGATGCTAGTCTTTCAACTTCTCCTGACAGATCAAATCCTGATGATACAACAGCTCCTACTAAGAATCATCCTTCAATTGAACTAGCTATAATTGATGATCCATTACTAGTTGCTAGTTTGAAAAAAGCATCCCGATGTGTTGTTTGTTCCTCCACTTTCATTACTTCCACTTGAGGAATCACCTGCAGGTATAAATAGTCTTTTCTTTGAGGTTACCTCTATTTATATGACAAGCATACAACTCTTCTCAACCATCACTTATTTCTTTGCTATATGTGTGATTGAGCCTTTCTGAGAGACTGTGTGAAAATATCAGATTTAAAAAAAAAGAAAAATATTTTGATTGGCAGTCTCCTGTATTGGCAAAAGGAGAGGTAGTTTTGAGACATGAATCTTATAAATTTTTCTTTACTTATAAATTTTCTTCTGTGAGAATAATGTTACTCTTAAAAGTAATATGTTGTATGAGAAGTGATGAGATTACTTGAAAAGAACAGAGAGATTTAGGTGTTATTATGTTTCTGTTTCAGGATCACATCAGCCACATGCATCTCTTGCAAATAATCTGGATAAAGGCAAGGCAGTTCTGCCTGATTTTGCACATTCTTCTAATGGCTTGTCTGACTCTGACAATGATAGTGATGACGATGATCCTGATACCGCTCAGCTTAAGTCTGCACTTGATGCATCTAAGAAGTCCCATGTTGGTTCTTCTTCGCACTTCACTGACCATCCTTCTTATTACAATACTGATACTGAGCATTTCAGACAGACATAATGGGATTACAAATAGAGACTTGCAAATTCTTCTATCTCATCTGCTGTTAGCCTACAACATATTCATCGTGCTTAAGATGAAATTCAAACTCCTGATCTGAAGTTGCATTTTAAGGCTACAACTATTTCAGTTAAAGGACTTCACTTTAGACTTGATGAAATAAAGAAGTCTCATGCTGGTGTCAAAGAGAAAATTGATGGTTTTTTGCTTCACACACCTAACTCAGCTGAAATCAAAAGTGTGAAAAATACCATCATAGACGTTGTTAAATCTCAAGACAGCATGGCCTCTAGACTTTCTTCCTTAGAAGATAAGGTTTCTTCTATAGGTGACAAACTGGATGCTCTGTTCTCTCTTCTTTCAAATACTGATGCCAAAAAAAGGGGAGAAGATAGTTGCTACAAAATGTACACCAGATTCTATCCAGACAAAAGATAAAGATATTGATGATGATGGTGATAAGAATAATCCAGTTACAGATGTTCAAATTGCCTCTACTGCTCAACAAACTCAACATTCCAAGAAGAGTGATTCTTCAGGACAAAGGAAGTCTATTGGTGCTTATAAAGCCAAGCACAAGACTACTACTGGTGCTCCTGAGGATGATGGCATTACAATCTCTAATTTAGCAGATGCTAAAGGGTTGTTCTTTCCTTATAGGCATAAGGAAACAGGGGAAGAGATTGTCCTGTATTACAAAGACAAGAAGTTTGAACAAAAGAATGCTAGGAGTGCTCTTGGGTATATAACTGAAGAATTTCCTGATCTAACACCTGAAGAAGCAGTTATGCAATAAAAGGAGCTTTTAGCTCAAATTGAAGCTGAAGCTAACACTTTTAAAGAAAGAGGAAGAAGAAGAGGTGGAAGAACTTCTGGATCAAGTCAAGTGACTGCATTCAACTCTACTTTTCTGAATTTTCTATCCAGAGAAGGTTATATTCCTATACAAGGAAATGAAGAAGATAAAGAAGTTCAGAAGCCAGAAGAGTTGATTATACCAAGGAAGAAAAGATCAGCCACTGACATTGATCAAGCTGTTATAGCAAGACAGAATGTAACTCCTGATGAAGACATAAATTCTGAAGTAAAAGCAGATCCTGATGCTATAAATCTGATAACTGATTTTGACTCTGATAAAAGGTGATTGAAGCATTAAATGATTCAGCTCTTACTCCAATGGTCACTCCTCATACTTCAGAGGTTGATGAAAAAGAGAAGGTTGATAGGAGGATAGCTGATCAAGCATGCAAAGAATATTTGCAGAGAGTCTTAAAATCAAAGAGAGAGCTATGGCATAAAACAAAAGGGAAGATTAAAGATCTGTCTAAAAGTCATGTTCCTCTCAGCAAGAAGGATAAAAGATGGAAAGATATGTATACATTTGACTATCATAAAGGGTTCAAGCATATTGAATTTGTGTCAGCAGGGTTAAGAGATTCTATCTCAGAACAGGAAGAGGTTGATAAGTCCATCAAGAAGCCTTCTTGGGTGGTATACAATGAAAAACTAAAACTTATCAAATCTCGAACCAGAGGAGGCATTGGTCATTCCAATATGGAGATCTTAGAATCTGATATGCTGGATACAAATACTCTGACAGCGAATCTAGGTGAAAAAGTTTCCCCTTCACATCTTGAGAAAGTTGAAGCTGTGAAGATTGTTCATAGAAAGATAAATGATAATGATATCAAAGAAGAGATTATGTACTTTTTCAGGGATGGTAAAGTAAAGAGCTTTATATTGAAGCAACTCTTAATGAAGACTGTGACAGAATTGAAATACATTCACTATCTTCTTAGATTTGAGAACAGTGTCACCAGAAATTGGTCTTCTATGATACTTGAAGTCATCAGAAGAAGAGTTATGACAAAAGATGATAAATACAATGGTGATTATGTTCCTGAGTATAGAACTTATACTGGTCAAGAAATGCAGATGAAAAAGGGAGCTGCAGTGCTACAAGTTTTTCTCAACAGTCTTTAGTTATCCTTCAGTCCTGATCATGAAGATGTCGGTTTAAGCTTCATGTTGATTGGTGATCTTGAGATAAGCAAAAGCTCAATTTCTAAGTTAAGATCAGCTATCTATCAGCTTGGAGAAGACATTGAAGAGAAGAGAGAGTTGAAGAAAAAGCTTGTTAAAGTCCTACGAGACAAGGATGAAGAAAGATTGAAGAACTTTCTTGGAACAACTGTCAGTTATCTAAAGATACTGAAGTAAGCTTTACTCCTTGTACATTTTGTTGATTGGTTTTGACATCATTGAGAATGGAATTTATACTTCATTGTATTAAGCATAAATTGAGAGAGATTGTTACATATTGAATTCTCAATGATCAGAAGAAGCTCAGGATCTGGATGTTCGGATGTCATCAGGATCTGATGTACCGTCAGGAGTTGGCATGTCATCAGCATTTACATGACATCAGTATTTGAAGACATTCAGCATTAGATGATTTGTTATGTTCCTTATAATGTGGAGCAGATATCTGTTAAGTCTGAGTTATAGGACTTTAACTGTTTAGTTTAAGATATGTATCAGTTTCAGTTGGTTTTTGATATGCATATTTTAGATTAATCTGTTATAGTTGTGCAGTATATAAACACAGTTTAGGTCATCACTTAGGAGAAATACACTAGAGGATCATTCGACCTAGCAGCTCTCAAGAACATCAATATTTCTTGAGAGGATTTTGTAACAGTTTTTATCAGAAATATAAAAAGCTGTTATATTTTATTACTTGTTCGAAACATTTATACAATTATATTCAGCCCCCTTAAACAATTGTATCTTTATTGGGAAACAATCACAAATTCTCTGGATGTGGATATGATCAATATATCAGTCCCTGATTCCCGTTCTTTAACTCTATTGGGGAAGCCAAAATTTAGTGCAAGTTAGCATCATCTTTTAGATGATTTGTTGGCTCACTTGCCAATTTTTTCAGGAACTGTTGAGACATATGTGCCCAAATTATCATCAATCTGCACAGAGTCTACAATAGTTTCCACTCCAAACTCGATCATTTCTTCTATTCCGGTGTATATTTTTCATCCGTTGGTTAGTGATTGTATCCCGACGGATGTGCCTAACAGCAGTCATCCGTCGGCTATCCTAACTACTGCCCCGATGGATGTTCCTCATCCTTCGGTACTCATTACACACACTGAAATTTCAACAATTATTACAACTGTAGATGAGTTAGTAGTTGTACAATCACTCTTAGGACTGAGGGAAGGGAGTGAACTGAGTGAGAGGCTGAGTTGCTCTCAGGAAAAAGAAGAGGAAAAGACAGAAATGATGTAGGCTATTTCTTCCAGCCTGGCAAAAGAGAGTGAGAGGAGTTTCACCTTAGTAGGTGAAGGTGAGGGTGTCAGGGTGGTGAGCCAAGGGGAGCCCTTAATGCAAGAAAAGAGATAAAATGAGAGAAAAGCAGGTACAACTGAATGGGAAAAGCCCATTGTAAGTGAGTTAATGGATGTCAATAAGGTTGACAAGAAACAACTAATTCAGCAAGAATATCAAGCTATTTTAGACTCTGTTTCTTTTGAAGCTGAGGCATTTACTCACCCTATGTCAGTATATCAAGTTCTAGCTGAACAGGACAATGTGGCTGCAGAAAGGATGTTAAACTTGGTGCATACAACTGCTTTAATGCAAAGGGCAAAAGATGTCATCTCAGCCATGCCTCCCACAGCTGGTGTTGATGTTGATTATGGAAGTGGTGGTTCTGAAGAGTTCTTTGGAAATGAAGATGGTGATGAAGAAGAGTTTATGGACATAGGGGGAGAAGTAGGCCCTAGCTCTAGATCAAACATTCCATATTGGGTGTTCTCTAAAGAATGTGATGAGCAACATTTCAAGACTACTCTTTTTTACATCATTCAACAGACTCAGACAGCTCTTCAAGCTACAACTAATGCCAGCACCAAGAAGCTTCTACAAGCACAACTCAACTCTCTACAACTACATGAAATAAAATCTCTTCAACACAATCCGGATGTCACTTCAATCAAAACAGAGATTGACCAAGTCAAGAAGGATGTCTCTGAAAGATTGATGCTAGATTTCCAAATACAACAATGCTTGACATCAACAGACAGTTATGGAAGAATTCCAATCTTGCAACCAAAGTGGATTCCTTGGATACAAGACTGAAAGCAGTAGAAGTCTCTCTCACAGCTATTCATTTACATCAAGCACAACAAACTCAGTTGCTTCAAAAGCTGGTGGTTGCACAGACTTCTACCTCCACTCTACTTGATGATAACAAAAAGGGGGAGAAAGATTCAATTGTCCCAGTTAGTCAAGGAGAGCAAATCAGTGAGGGGGAGAATGTGACAAATGTTCAATTCAGTCAAGTAATAGTTCCAGAAATTACTTTACCAAAGTCACCAGTATTGGACAACATTTATCTGATCCAAATAGCAGCTGCTAAACTGGAGTCACAGTCAAATTACAAGAAGCTTGATGTTACAGCTGTTGAGAAGGAATTGGATGACAAATGGAGGAAAATAGATGAAGAAATTACAAAGAAATTTGGGCCAATTGAGAAACAATACAAGACTTTTCATCACTATTCTCAAGTCAAGCAAATATCTGTGAATGAAATGAGTCTAGGTAGCTTAGAAAAGGGTCAACCTTCATGTATAAAGTCTCCAAAGGCCAATCCGGTTTTGAAGCCTAGGAAGAACTATCCAAAGTCATCAGACAAAAATCCTGTGAATCTTATGTTTGAAACTCCAAGGCCAGATGAAAAGAAGCTATTGGCAAGGTCCATTGCATTCTTCAAATATCCAACTAATTTAGTAGTGAAAAGAAGAATTGCCAAGATCTACAGAAATGGTAAAGAAATCTGTGTGGTTGCTGGACACCCTCAGTTTATAGAAGCCAAGAAGGAAGAAAAAAAGAATCAAGCAGGAAAAGAAGCAGGTTGCTTTAGATGCTAAAAGGCTCAAACAAAAGAAGAAGCAAGCTTCTATCTTGGCCAAACTTCAAGCTATGAAAATAATAACTGAGAATTCTGAGAAACCACCTGTGATTACTGAAGCTCAAGATCAGAAATGCTCAATAAACCTCAACAGACAAAGAAACCAAGATACAAGCAAAGAATCAAGAGAAAATTGGACTTCAGTGATGAGGAATTGGAAGATTACATTTCCAACCAGTCTACATCGACAACTCAAACATCTAAACCCTCAGTGGTGTATGAGGAATTCAAGGTGGATCCAATATAGAATTTTCATGGTGAGCCTATAATTCCCAAGGATGAGCCAATAGACAGGGAGATTTTGCCAATTCCTGAACTCAATTTACCTATCTTCAATAAGCCAAAGAGAACAAAGTCTAGAGCAATCAAGAAGGTCAAGCCTGTTAGTTTTAGAACCAAAGCCCTAACTAAAGCTCAATCAACTATCAACAAGGGATATCTTTTATACATCTGCGACATCAAAGAATTTTCATAGATTAATCTCTACATGGATGAACTACAAGAAGTGAGAGCAATTGATGCTCACATAAATCTCCTTGAAAGACTAGTGTTCAAGTACAAGGGAGGGAAAGAAATCATATGGACTCTTCACAGGATTCTTCAAGAAAGCTGCTCTGTACTGATAAAGATCTTCCCATCCTTCAAGAAAACTTTGGTTTTAATGTAACTGCAAGAAAATTGGTCCTAAAGAAGATAGAAGATCTAAGGGGCAATAAAGCCAAAGATGCACTCCCAAAAACTCTATCAATTCCCTTCACAGGGAATAGAGTGCATTTGAGGCCTTATTGGCTGATGGAATTCATGGACAACAAGGGTGTTAGAAGATTCTTCAGACTGGATGACCAACTGAGTATCTCTAGTAATGAGACTCTATTGGAAATGTAAGAAAAGCTGGATCTATCAGATGCTGAAGAACTTGAATTCCATAGACAACTCCAAAATCAAATAGAGGAAAATAACAGGAAGCTTGGGAAGAAATCCAGACAATCAAGGAAATAGAAATCATCTGCTCAGACTAGAGGAGCACCTTCATAATGATTTTGAGAACTCTTGTACACTATACTTTGTTCAATTTTCAATAAATTGTAGCACTTACTAGTTTTATCTACTATAATTCAATCTGTACATTTAGGGTGTTTTGTTATCATCAATTTACTCTTAATTTATTGCTACAATTCTAGTAAACAAAAATTGGGGGAGATTGTTAGGTATGTTGTGAACTTGATGATAAGTTAAATAAAACACCTTAGTAGATTTAACTTAGTGTATTTGTAGCTCTCGACGGATGTTTTATTACAGTCCCGACGGACGATCTTTATAGTCCCGGCGGATGATAACTCAACATCCATCGAGAGTGTAACTTATGTAACAATTAGTAATGTAGCACATTTCTGCAAACAACAATGTTTTAGTCTAGTAGATTTTGTAGGATTCTCTAAGTCATGTTGACTGCAAGATTGATGTACAGAATAGGTTGGCTAATTGTAAATATAAGATGTCTTGTAATCCTGTACAAGTGAAATAGAGTCAAGTGGAAGAAAGACTCACAACGGATAATCTACAAAGGCTCCCGATGGATGATCAACATAATCCCGACGGATGATCATATTCAAAATAGCAGTTGATAGTGACAACACGGTCATATGCTTCGGGTGTTTGTAAAAGGAATGTGGCAGCCTGTTAAGCAGGATTTTGAGAACAAAGAAGTATTACCATTTCCATGCAAATGTGAAGATATTTAAAGATGCTGGATAGAGTAATGTAGCAGCATGATATTAGACTAGATTTATTTTTGTTTTATTGTCTTACTATCATATAACTTGGTGATATAAACCAAGAGTAGCAAGTAGAACAAGTAACCGAGTAAGCTTATTTTCCAGAGAAATAGATAAGGCTGTATATTTGGTAAGAATTTCTCTATAATTTTGTTTGTTCACTTGTAAAGCAGCTGTGTGCTATTCAAAGTATCACAGAGTTCTCAATCTGATATATATATATATATATATATATATATATATATATATATATATATATATTTAGTGGATACATTCTAATCCACCAGAAAGTTTTAAAGCTTTGTATTTTATTACTTAGTGTTTTGATTTCTATTATTCTTCCATTCAGCATTACTGCAAATCAAACACTGTTATATATATTAAGTTAGAACGTTTTTTTAAAATCTGAAAAAGAAGCCAGAATTACATTTAACCCCCCTTCTGTAATTCTTTTTGTTTTGTTTGGGAATAACATAAACTTTATTCAAAACTGAAATACTTGATATTAATACACATTTTGTTGTCATATCAAATTAGATATCAATACAAACTTTGATGCTCACAACATCCCATACTCAAGTCAACATCAATCATTTATATTATTACCACCTTTGATATTTAACAAAAAATAAGTACCAACATAAATCAGAAACTGAATCAAAACTGCATTTCACCTTTTATCCAAAACTAAAATACTTGATAAATTATATATTTATGATTATCAAAAGCAATATAATAATTTAGATTGGAACCAAATATGCACCATGTTGTTCCTGATGATCAGTCACGAAACATCATTGGTATCCCGCAACCATACCGTAAATATAGGTACTGGTATCCCACAACCATACCGTACCTATAGGGTGGCAAGAAAGGCATATATTGTAATATCCGAGAAAGTTATGTGAATATTTTATGTTAAATAAATAAATATTATGTGTTTTATAAGTTTAAAGTGATTATTGCCATGTTATTAAATGTTATATCTGTTATTTGTGTTCTCATGTGGACTAGAAAACTTTTTGATTGATTAATATGTGTTTAAAATGCACTGATATGAATTGACTTGTAATCTGGACTCGTATTTATTTGCGTCTCTATCGAGATATTCGTTTTATTTGATTTATGTGTGTTTGAATGCATTTTACGTGTTTTCGGGGTTTTCTGTTCATTTAGGAATCGTTTTTGTTTTTCAAAAGCAAACGGACCGGGACCCCACCGGGACGTCAAAGCCCAAAATATTCATGTTTTTATTTTCATAGAATTATCTGTATTTTAAATACCCTTTAGTTTTGTATTTTTGCATTATTCGTAATTTTTGGGAAATTTCGATACAAATTTTATATTTTATCATTTTTAAAATTATTCCCCATAATTATTATTTTGGGGCTTAATTATTTTAATTATGGGGATAAAAACAGCTTTAATTTATTTTGGGGATATAATTTCTGTAAATATAAATAGCTGTATTATTTTTATTTTATTCATTAAATTCATTAAAATTCAAAATTAAAAAGAAAAATCAAGAACAAAGGTGTCCTTGAGGGTGAGAATTATACTTAAAGATTGAAGGTGATTCTGATATCCGTTTGTGACGCACAAATAGTCGATTTGAAGCCTGTTCAATCCTCTTTCTATTGATATCAACATCTCAAAACGAGGTTAAGTAATTTACATAATCGAGTTTAATGTTCTTGGTTTATAATTTCGAATTTTTTGAATTATTGATTGATTGTTGATTGATTTTGACGATTCCAATAGATTCCATGATAGTTTAGAGTTGATTTAAGTATCTGTATCGATTCTTTGATTTCGGAATTAGCAAGTTGGGTTCTTGTGTTTGTATGTTTGCTTTAATTCGAATTTTTGATTAATCCTGATGTTCTTGATAATTTATAATGATGGGGATAGTTTGTAATTACTCTGTACTTTATTTTGGTATGTAGAAATTGATTTTTGGTTGAGGATTTGGTGAGCTCGAGTTCTCGCCGGTTTCTTGGCTAGAAAAGAGCTCGAATTCGTCGGAGAAGACGAAGTAGTGATGGTTTGTTGTAGATATGGTAACTGTGTTATTGATAGGGACTGGTTGAATTGATTGAGACTGAAAAATGCTGAAAAATGACTCGATTTGGGAGTCCTGGGCTCACCGAAGTGTGGCCAAACGTCAGCCGGATTCTGGAAAACCCAATTTCCGGCGACGTGTTCGTCCCCTCCGGCGAACTTTCCACCCAACTCCCCACCTGTTTCACCCGTTTAATCCAAAATCCGGCTGTGCATATTCTAACTACATGTTTCTATAAATTTCAGTTTATTTTAAATTCAAAATTCTTTTCTTGTTTTTAAAAATCATTTCCTTTCATTGTAAAAATCATTTACTTATTATTTGTAATTCTAAAAATTATTTTCTTAATTATTTTAAATTTCAAAAATAATTTCTTTTATTATTTTCAAAAATCCATATTTGTTTTAATTACTTATAATTTGTTTTAATTTGTTATTTATAGATTTAATTAATTAGGTAATCCATTTAATCAATTAATTTTATTTATAAGTAGTTAAATAAAATACAATTATTTATAATTAATTAAAATAAATCCTAAAAATTATTTTTAAACTTTAAAAATTATATTTTGATATTTAAAAATCAATTATTATTATTAATTGATTTAATTTTATTTAATTCTTATTTTATTAATAATAAATAAACCGTTCGTCCGTTTAATAGCAAACGAATGCGTACAGACTCAGATAAACCTTATTCTTCCAATAAAAATACTTTCGAGTCCTAATTTCTTTTGTAATGCAATGTCATTTGAATTGTGTATCATTCTGAGTCGGTATCTGATCAATAAACTCTATTATTAAACTGATTTCTGTTAGGAACATAATGAGACTTATCTTTTGACTATCTGATTTATGTGTTACAGGAAATCTGTGATTATGTTTTATACAAATAACATGATTACGTGTTATATGCATGCTATCTGTTTACAGTTTTAAAATGCCATGATTAGTTATAAACGATTAGGTAGACGTTAAGACGTATAATTACGTCGATTAAGTTTGGTTCTATCAATTAAGATAGTCCTTCTATTTATAGAATCGAGTAGCAAGGAGTGCAGTCAAGTATTAGATGGAGTCTGTAGCCAGAAACTATAATCCAGGGTTATAGTGAGAGGTTTTCAAGCACATCCAAGCAAGTATCCCTACCTTCACTTATTGTTCAAGTGATGTTTATTATGAATCCTGTTATGCAAATATCTATATCTTTACTTATCATTCAAGCAATATTGATTCTGAACTCTATTATATCAGTTTCTATACTATTCTAAGTTCAGAATAGTTAAACGTTTTAACATTTCGCCACAAAATACTCTATATAGTAAAACTTTGAGTTGAGAATAACGAATAACTAATTGTGTTAAGTCATACACACTATAGAAGGGGGTTGAATACAGTGTATACTACAATCAAATCGAATTAAGAACACAAGTATGAAACACAGAATAATCTTATTAATAAAACAGTATTGCAATGGAACCGTTCTCTCTCAGTGATGAACAAATATCACGAGAGCTGCTAGGGTTACAATGAATAATATTCTCGATAACAATAACACATATAGTGTAAACCCTATGTTGTGTTTATATAAACACACAGTTACAAGATAATCTTCTAATTGATATCGAACATAAGTCTGCATCCTAAAATATATCAATTAGTTATCTTTTCCTCCAAGTCTTCTATTCTTCATAGAATTCTACTCCATGCATATCTCTTCTTGTTTTAGTCTTGATCTTTTTTCTTTCAATTAGCCGCCTTCCTTATCTGAATGTCTTCTTAAGTCCTGATATTATCTCGTGATAAATATCTTCTGATATCTTAAGTTTTGATAACTTAAGTTCTGATATCTTAAGTTCTGACTTCAGTATAAGTACTGATTTCCAGTTAAGTCCTGATTTGTCCTGTTATATAATGACCCGTATACTTTTATTATTATTTAAATGTGTAATTATGGAATAAATAATTAAATAAAATATTTGTGTGGGTTCAGTCAGTGGGTTATTACTCTGTCACTATGTGTATGTGAATACTAGTGTATGGAATTGAATTGCCTGTTTAATTAATGAATTGTATGATTTTGTATCGTTGTTAAAAAGGGTATTAATGCAGTTTTATTTCCATAAATACTTGGATTGTCTCTAAAATTATTTTTATGATTTTATAATTTCAATAATTATTTTTAGGACTTTATAAAATTTAGAAATCAATATTTCATTAATTATTTATTTTTAGATTTTTTTCTGAGTGTGTTTAATGGTAATATCCATATTTAATTATGGAAATCTTCAAAAATTATGAAACTTATATTTTATTAAGTTCGTATTATTATGAGAATTTTAAGATTATTTTGGGAATTTTCGGAGTTAGTTTCACCCGCGCGTCGATTCGTTTAATTGATAAAAGCGGCTATAAATTACATTTTAGAAATTGTTTAAAAATTTCAAAATTTATGTTTTTATAAACTTCTGGATATTTGTAACATTTTAAGACTATTCTCGTGATTTTCTGAAATTGTTTTAAATACAGCTTGATTCGTTAATTGTGAATTGTGGGTACGCTTTGTGTTTCAAAAATGCTTTAAAAATTTAGAAAATTATATTTTATTAATTTCGGGATATTTAAGAAATCTTAAAACTAGTTTAGTAAATTTTTGGTATATTCTCTCGCGTAGTTGATTTGTTAAATCAAGGGAAATCGAACCAGAAAAGCCGGATTAATTGGTTGTATGCGTGTTATTCCAGTTTATAAAGAATTCACACGTATCTTTAATTCGAGATACGTGTCTGCAGCAGATTTTGTCTCTCTCTACTCTCATTTCTATCTGTCCATCTTTTTCTCACTCTATCCTCACCCGCTCATCTCTTTCGCTGTTCTCTATGCCTTACTTCTTTTCCCTCTTTCGATCACTTTTTCTTTCCCTACTGTGAATCCCGTATTTTTCCCTTACTTCCCTTGATTCTAGTCTCCGCCGTGCTCTTATTTCGGCTGTTTTCCGGTGATTACTCCGACCTAATTCTGTTCAATTATATGTATATTTTTATATATATATGTGTGCTCAGTGTGTGTGTGTTTGTGTGTGTACTGTGTTGAGTGTGTTGAGTGTGTGCGTTTCTGGTGATGCTAGTGACGCCTGTGTTTTCCTTTCCGGCTTGTCTCCAGCTGTGCTCTTTTTTTTTTCCGGTTGTACTAGCGCGTGTTGCGCGCGTGCTTTTGTGTTGAATTAAATTGTTATTAAATATATTCTGTTTTAATTTTCTGCAGAAATTATTTGATTGCAATTCGTGAAATAAATTATTCGTGCGGGAAAATGATTTTAATAATCGGCGAAATTTCGCATGGGAGACTCGGGAATTTATCGGGTACCCGCGAAATTTTGCTGCCGTCCGCGATGAATTTCGACGAGCGGACGGTGGACCGTGATGAATTATTCTGAGTCCTAATATTTTAGAATAAATAAAAATAAAATACGAATAATAATAATAATAATTTGTTGATTTAAATAGGTGTTGAGAAATTGTGAAATGTAGATTGCGTGTTTGGTATGGACTGAATTGATTGTTTGTGATTTGACGTCGAGTTGTTCGACGGGTAGGCCGATAAACAGAGGAGGTGCTCCCCGAATTTTTAGAAATTAAATTCGTAAATTCGGGACATACCCTGTAATAATCGGAACGTCGAACGAGTATATATATAAACATATATATATATATATATATATGTTGTATACGAAATTTGATTGTATGTGGTGGTGAACTGTTTTGTCAAAAGTAATAACCCTAAGTTGATGCCTGTATTGTAATAATGTATATAAATACGAGTCGGGATTTGATATCGAATGGGTAGATGTGTTATTGAGGATATGTCAAGCATGCCTAGACGTCTAACGTAGGGTATTTCGACTCTGTAGGTTCTAGTTGAAGGACTCAGGAATTGATATCGAACTAAGATAACCTAGTGATCAGTCGACAAGCGCAACGAGGTTCCAAGCGAAGGACCTGAGCGTTGAAGTTGGATCCAGGATAGTTAAATAGTAAAGCGATAAAGCCGAGTGTTCCAAATCGGTTCAAGGTGAATCAGAGATAGTTGTAGCATTCTGCAAGGCAAGTACCCCTGACCATTCTTTTATGGTTCAGCATGTATGAATAGCTAAATGTTTTATTTTCTTAATGGAACAGAAACGTTTTAAGTTACGTATCCCCTATAGTTATAAATTACTATTTTCAAATTATTTTGAGGAAAAGTAACTTCTGAAAACACCTATCTCTAAACATGATTTAAATGAAAAGAGTTTTGAATAGTGTGCTGTGATAGAATGATTTTAAAAAGAGATAGGTGATAGTGATTTTGGAAACTGGATAAAGAGACTGTTTTAATCCACCTATTTCGTGGAAGGTTTTGATCCACCTATGTCGTGGAATTTTGGAAAGAGGCAAAAAGGGAATTCAGCTGATCTATTGGAGTTGCGTAAGAGGCCCGTTATTCGGTAACGGCCCACCATGTGGTTGCGTAAGTGGCTAATTGGATTGGGCATTCTGTTTAACCGATTAGTCCAGTGTGGGGGAAAGACCTAGCTAGTCTTTTCCCAAGTTCCGGAACATATTCTATTTCTGGATGGCCGCTAGTCACTGTCCGGTGAGGGTAGACTGATCAGCTATCTTCACCCGTTAAATGTCCAATAGATTTGATTGATTCAGTTTTGAAATTGTTAATAATCCAACTTGCTGAAACAGATGATGTGGAAATGAAATAGCATGCTAAGCTTTGATTTTGGTAATTATACACAGCACACGACTGAAATTGTTGTTTCTCAGAGCATGCTAGTTTTAAATATCCAGTTTATGAATGTTTACTTCTTTTCTAACGAGTTATGAATCTGTTCCTATCACTATTTTATCATACACTGTTTTATAGTTATTCACATAGTTGTACTGCTGAGCAATTGATTGCTCACCCTTGTAGAATGTTTCATATATGTGTTACTGATGCCTAGGAGATTCTTGCACGGTAGTCAGGGCAGAGTTCCAGCTCCTTTCGTGTTAGGCTCCTCTGAGGTAGTTCTGCTCAGACCAGATGAGGTCTGTTGAGTTGCTGCATTAAATTAGTGGTTAGGATTGTGTAAGGTAATTTGGGTTATGTTAGTTGAGTAACCTAAGTCATACTTAAACCTGGAAAAGGTCTTGGTAAAGGAGTCGTAGTTATGTATTATTAATGAGTTGGACTGAATTATGATTGTTATTATTGTTGTTGGTGACATCAACTCCTGACCCCGGGGTTGAGGCCGTCACAGTTGGTATCAGAGCCACAGGTTTGAGTCCCTGATTTAGGTTAGGAGTGGAGTCAAAAGAGTGCAAGAAGGTTTATATATAGATGTGAGTCAACAACTCAATCAGAGGAGCGAGTCTATGAGTTTAGTTAAGGGTTTCGGAGACGTAACCCTGACGTTTATTAAGGATTGATTGGAACTGCCCTAACCTAGAGTGTATATCCTTCACACATGTGTATTAGTAGCATTCGATAGAGATTTCTAGTTTTTCCTTCAAGAAAATGAGTCTGATTACGAAGATTCAGCATTAAGCGGGCCCTTGTTGTTCCAGTTGAAGAGACGCTAACATTATTCCTAAATATCGCATTTCCTATTTCAAGGAATGTTAGTGGGCCGATTGTGTGACCTTAGTGAGTTCGGATAGTATGATAATAGTCAGTGGCTGCTATGATGACCAAGTTTTATAGTGCATATGGATCGGATCGGGAGGTGATATCTTTGAACCTTTATGCTTCCTCCGTGAAACGAATTTTATTTCTAGAGTTATTGTTTCTTATCCTATACGTTGCTTACTTTTCCTGTGAGAAAGTTGGGAACTCGGAGTAAACCACTCAGGGTTCTGCTGGTTTAGTTATAAATCAGATTTTTCTCCCTCCTTATTTGTCAATCTCTATTTAAACATTATTTCTTTTCTCGGAGACTCTATCGGTTAATTGGGGCAAACAGTGCATATGAGTTGACCATTTGTCTATGTGACAAAAGGGTCTTGTGGGACGCCATTGAATTATGTTTTGTTACCATATGGTATTACGATTGACCATCTTACGTACTTGTATGGTTGCTCCCAATCATACCTACATCTTCCTCGCTGTTTCTTCTTATTTGATTCCCTCGAGCCGGAAATTCTATTGGATTTTTCTATGGTAATGAATTTTTGCGATTAGATGGTCATCGTTATGAAAAGCAAGTAAGAGCGATTGTGGAGAAGAACGAGAGTCCTATATCAGGATATCATTTAAGAATAATGGTAACCGCGAGAGTTAGAATCTAATGATGAAGTTATAGCTTCGGGAAAAGTAAATCAATAGTTGATGGGTTACTTGCGGGTGATAAGAGATCATCCTTAAAAGAAGGGTTGATTGAAACATGAACGATGGTGCTTAGTAGAGTCAAAGTCCCTTACGCTTGACTCGATTTATCGGCTTGTTCTACATAGTGTGTGACTAATATATTTAGCCGACTTTTGTGGTATGTTGGATAAATTTAGCTGTTGTACCTGAGTATTTATGGGAAGTTGGTCAGTTACTGTTATATTGAGGAACCGTGCTACGGTGTTTCGTTTCTTTGTACTTTAGATTTCCTGAACTATTGTTGATGCTATGATTACTAGTGATGTTAATCTATATTTCTTTTATAAATGGACCCCGATATTAAAGACCTGGGTACTGTGATTGGGCAGCATTTTCCTGATACAGGTGCATCGTTTAAACGGTGATACCTTTTGTCAAATAATTTTGTTATGTTTTGCATAAACTCATTTATATATTTCAGGAAAATGTCACCCAAGAAAGCTACCCAGTCTAAGGAAAGTAGTGTTACGGAGGATCCAACTATAAATGAAATTCTAGATTTGCTGCGCCAGCAGCAGCAATAACAATTGCAATTAATCCAACAGGTTCTGCAGCAACAACTACTGTTGCAGCAGCAACTACTGTTGCAGCAGCAACTACTGTTGCAACAGCAACAGCAAGAAGGGAATCAAGGTGCTAGTTTCAAATCTTTTCAGAATATTAACCCTCCTGAATTTAAGGGTGAACTGACCCAGTAGCTGCTGGAGCATGGTTAAAAGAGATGGAGAAAGTTTTCAATCTTGTTCAAGTAAGTGAGAATCTTAAGACTGATTATGCAGGCTACTTTTTAAAGAATGAAGCAAATTACTGGTGGGAGTCAACCAGAGCATTAGAAGGAGAAGGCCCTGTTCCATGGGCTAGGTTTACTGAGTTATTTTTGGAAAAGTATTTTCCTGACTGTGTGAGGAATCAAATGGAGATTGAGTTTTTAGAACTGAAGCAAGGTGACAGAAGTGTAGCTGAGTATGAGGCTAAATTCACAGAGTTGGCTAGGTTTGTACCAGATTATGTGTGCTCTGAGGCTCAGAAGGCAAGGAGGTTTCAACAAGGATTGAAGCCTGAAATTCGTAGTGGAGTGGTGGCATTGCAACTCAAGACGTATCCTTCCGTAGTTCAGGCCGCCTTAGTAATTGAATTTGATCAGAAGTTAGCCGCTAGAGAAAAAGAAGGTAAGAAGCGAAACATTGATGATATGGAAGAAGCATCAGGTCAAGAAGGATCCAGTCATAAGTCTCATAAAAAGATCGGAATGAGTAAAAATAAAGAATTTAAAGAGAAAAGTATTTCTTTAAATAGAATTAGTAACACCTCAGCCAGCTCTAATGAGGCCAATTCGGTTAAATCGCCTATATTGGAATGTAAGCAATGCGGTAAGAGACATGGTGGAAGGTGTAAAGCATATACTGAATGTTTTAGGTGTAATCAGAAGGGACATTATGCGTCAGAATGTAAGGTGGAAAATGTGGCGCCCTCCAAACCCGGGTCAGAAATTTGGGGTCCACACACACACTGTTTACAACCTGCTTATAACAATAATAAAGATAATAATAATAATATGCAGTGACCCTACTTACCAATTACCACGGATCGCAACAGGTTAAAGTATGCACACAAGCCAAACACACTAATATATTACATACTGATTAAATCCCAACCATTCAAACTCAAACTGAGTATTAAACATATTACAAACTTTTACAAATTTACATTATTCCAAAAGAAGCCTACTAGCTCAGCTTCAATAGCCTTAATCCCTAGCTCTCGCACTGGACTGGGGATCCTTGCTACCAATTGGTTCCTTTTTAACTAGAAAGAGTATAAACAACATCGCACAAATGAGCTAACTAGCTCAGCAAGTCACAATGACAAAACTGAGAATAATGATCATCCCGTGAATATGGTTATGATATCAAGTGAACAATGGATTATGATTTAGAATTGGATACTATATTTTTATTTTAAAACCAAGGTTAGGCTGCTGATCAGTCACGCACTAACCCCGAGCAAAGCACACAGTATTGCTCTAACTACTGGATCCCAGGCACACATTGGCCTAACTTGACCATTATATGGTCTGACCACGAATCTGGTCCACAATTTTATAAAAACAATCCAATTCTGACATAATAACAAAATTAAACAATAATAAACAATAATCAGAATCATTAACAACAGTGAGTGTTTAACAATGAAAGGGTTTCAACCCTTGTGTGGATCAACAAGGTACTTTCAAGGCTTGGATGTTGGGTAATGAAAGAATTGGATAACAAAGGAATCAATGTTTCAGGGTTTCAAGAATTTGGTCTTTCAAAGCATAAGATACCATGGGTTGAGTATATAATAATTCAGTTCAGTGTTTGGTATTTAGTTTGTATGTATTTGTGGAGTAGTATCGTAGATTTGTGGTTCGTGTTTGGGTATACAATAATCAATGGCTTAGAAAGAATATGGTTCATGGCTCAAGAACAATAACTGAAATCAGGGTTTAGGTTTCTGTGCCTCAAAGCACTTGCAATGTCAACAAGACTATCAAGTACTACAATATCTCGAGAAAGTTCAGAACACTTGCCTGGTATTAGCTTACTATCCTGCACTCGCTTCCAATCACAATCGTCTTACTCTTCAACTACCTGTTTCCCTTTCCTACGTCTTGCCTCTTCTGCTCACATATTATAAGAATCTATCAATCATCAACTCATAGGATTTTATTCAACACATACTTATATCTACCCTTCGTTTTACCCAAATCCGATTAACGGATTGAAAGTTATGCAATAATCAAGTAAACACCGAATATATAGAGCGATAGTCAATCAACAAGTCACATATAACACATAATACATCACATAATCAATGACAAATCATTTATGAAGAAGTCTCGGGTTATAAATAGGCTTTCGGGTATTTAAAATAATTTTTAAAACATTTTTCGGAATTAAAACGGGTCGTCGGATCAATTTCGGGTTAATAAACAGGGTTCGGCTGGCCAATTCTGGCTCCGAAATAATTTTATAATAATTATCGAGCCTTGGAAATAATTTAAAATAATATTTTAAAGCTCGAAACTATTTTTCGGAAATTTTAAATCATTTTTAAATAATTAAATCTAATTAAATAATTAACTAAAATCAATTAATAATTAATTAAATCAATTAATCAATTAATTTTCGAATTAATTGACCAATTAATCAATTAAAAATTAACTGAAATTAATTAACTAATTAATTCAGATTTAGTTTTGAATTAAAAATAATTTTCGGAATTAAAATACTAATTTTTTAGAATTTTCAGAAATTAAAAATAAATTTTTATAATAAAAATAAATAGGAAATATGATTTTTAAACATTTTATAAAATGGAATCCTATTTTTGAAAACTTTGCAAACTACAGGGACTAAACTTCACCATCTTCAAAACTACAGGGACTAAACTGCAATTTTGCAGTTCCAGTCGCCGGAAAATCGGGGGTGGCCGGAGAAGACGATCCCGGCGTCCTCACCCCACCAACACCTCCAGATCAACACTACACAACACCAGGAACTTGTTCATGCAATCAAAACATTCTAATCATCCCTGTTCTGGCCGGAAATTGGCCAAGAACATCGCCGGTTTTCGGCGAACATCGTAAATCTTTAAAACACAACTCCCTTCGATTCAAGCATCCTCTGTTAACGAGCTATATATCAATCGATTGCAAATTTCATAAGGAACACAACCCACTATAAATCAACAGCTAATAACCCCTGAATCAAAAACCCCCAAATTTCAATTGAAAACATTCATACGGGTTATAAACCCTAATTTTAAAATTCGAAAATCAAACTCAAATTTGAACATGTTATTGAACTCCAAATCAGACGTATAATATACCAAAATCATCAGGAAAACAAGCTATACAACATGCAATCATTAAATCATACAAACAATCATCCGAACAAAAATTCATATTTTTCATAAAAATAATTCGAAAATAAATAAATTTTTAGAAATTAAACCTTTGATTCTGCAGGTGTATGGATTATAGATTCTGATAGAGCTTCTCAAGACCTTCAAATTCAGTACTCGAGCTTTTCAAACAAAGATCAATAACACCTTCAAAAGTTAGTTTGATTCTTGAAACAATTTATGAATATAGGATTTTTCTCTATAAAATTATATATTTATCTGTCTGCAAATGATTTTGATACGAAATAAAATACGGTAAAAGGCTATTTATATTGAAAGAATGCCCAAAATACACCATTTTCCACCTTCAACTGCCCAAAATGCCCAGATGCGCGCGAACCGCCCAAAATACCCACGGAATACGCATTTCAGGGATGCGTATTCGGCCTCCAAAAATTCAATAAAGGGTACGCATATTGAACATGCGTATTCACTTTTGGTTTTATAAAGAATACGCATGTTCAAAATGCGTATTCACAAAAAACAAAAAGTGAATACGCATGTTGAACATGCGTATTCTTTGTTAAAATTTTAAAATTTGAATCTGCATTACTAACATGCGTATTCAGTGGGTAAAAAGGGCGGAACGTCCCGCCAATAGGTATTTTGGGCAAATATCCCCAAATGGTGGGTATTTTGGTTTTTCACCCATTTATATTTACGGAAAACTAGTATCCCATTGGATCATTCCGAATATAAAAAGGTACGTTTATTTGTAAAAACTGATCCAAACGGTATCGGTTTTCGGGATAATTATCCAAATTAGTACAATTTGTACTGCGGTCTTCGTCTCAGCGGCTGGTTACACGTATTACGAAGTGATAATTGTGATAGTTTAATAAAAAGCTCCCGTTTATCGAAAATACGGGTTTTTATTGATTTACCGAAATGAATATTATATCGAAAATATTGCGCCGGGACCCGCGCAGGACAAACCGTACGTCGGATCGAAAAAGTCGAAACATGGAAAATGCTCGGAATATTACAATTAGGTTAGGAAGGAGTTCTCGGAAGAGTTTCGGGTTCCAAAAACGTAACAACGGTTGACGTCGGTTGGTTCCTGTTTTTATAAAATAGATTTTAAATACTCGGAAAAAGATTTTATAAATTTCATTTGATTCATATAAATTCATAAATCAACATAAAAATAGTTAGGAAGATATGACAATTATCTATATTTTATTTTGGACATATAAAAATTGAAATACTCAATTAATACTATTTTTGAATATTCAAATACAAATAACACTTAACAGTTAATTCACAGAATAGATACTGAACACACATAATAATTATTTAATTAGCAAAAATAATTACACGGTATATCCCAGATATTACAGAAAATCCAGGAGTCGTCTGTTATAACTGTGGCAAGGTAGGGCATTTTGCCAAGAATTGTAGAAGTACTTCCCGAGATAGCATGGGAGGTAGTGCATCAAAAGGTTTGACGTCCAGTACAGCCAAGGCTAAGAATTGTAATGTGATTAAAAGTTCAGCTGCTCAGGACCCTGATAAGGAACCAGGAAAATAATTGATTACCGGAAGAAGCAAACAATAATATCTACGGAAGCTAATATTAGAATAAGTATTCAAGGACATAAGCAAGAAGATAAGGCGTAACTAGTGCATATAAGGGATATTAAGAAGGAAGCACCTAAGTTGGAAGAAATTCAGATAATAAGTGAAGTCCCCAAAGGTGTTATCAAATGACTTACCAGAATAATCTTGGAGTATAAGATAGTCGGATTGGTGTTAAAAGCCTGTATCGTAAGACACAGTAGGAATCGAGTAAGTTGTAAAGGAAACTTCAGCATTGTGGGATGAAAGAATAATGAGACAAGGTGCATTCCGTGTTGTGTACTGATGTGATTTATAGGAAAGAAAAATGGATGTAAGAAGTTACGTGATGATAATCAGAAGTTGGAAAAGTTGACGAATAGGAATAAGTAACCCTGCATTGAATTGATTATTTATATAAGGAACGTGTTGGTTCTTGGAGGAAGACCTAAGATCAGACTACTGCCAGCTAAAGGTAAGCCTGAGGACATACCAAAGATTGCGATTAGAATGAGTTGTGAGCGCTGTAAGTTTTGGTGATAATAGGTAGAGTAATGAGTGTATCTGTTGTCTATAAGGAATTAAGGAATATGGTGCATCAGGAGTACTTGCATGCTATAATCGTATTTATTGATAACATCCTCCCGTCTAAGAGCTAAGGAAGGGCAAGTTGAAAACCTAAAGAAATGCCGCGAAGGGTTGAACGGTAGAAATTGTATATTAAATCTTAAAAGTATGAAGTTCTGGTCAGGAGCCCGGTTGTTTGAGTAACTATCAACCAAGCAAAGTCTATTTAGGGACCGATGTCTTGAATACAAGAGAAGAAATGAATATGGTTAAGATTACTGAGGAATTAATAGAAGAATTGGAAAGAGTAAAAGTTGGAGTTCGAATACCTAAAGGTGAATATATGAGACTACTTTCTAACCTTGACAGATGAGAATAAGTAAAAAGTGTTCGAATGTTTGGAACTAAGTTGAAAATGAGTACTGCCTATCATCCTTAGATGAAGGGTCAAAGTGAGAAGGTGATTCAGACAATATAAGATATGTGGATATTATATATATGATGGGTTTAAAAAAAAAGTGAACTGCGATAATCACCTACCTTGAATTGAGTTCTCTATGATAATAGTTACCCTGTTAGTAAGAGAATACTATTTTGCGAAGTGTTGTGCGGACATAAGCGTGAGTCCTCCGTCTATTGAGAGAAAGTGGGAGTAAAGATATTGTAAAGTCCTAAACTAATTCAGTACGTCCAGGGTGTGGTGGTGTTGACTCAGAAAAGAGTTGTAACAACTCGGGATAGACAGAGAGAGAAAGCAGATTCGCATCGAGAGAATATGAATATATAGAATGAGGATCATGGTATAGGCAAAAGTTTTACGTTGGAAGGGATTGGTTAAGTTTGAATAAAAGAGGCAAGTGAAGTCCTAATTGTATTGAACCATTCGAGGTATAAAGAATATAGGTAAAGTTGTCTATAAGTTGGTATCACCGCTGCAGTCGCAGTATATATATATATATATATATATATATATATATATATATATATATATATATATATATATATATATATATATATATATATATATATAAATAATATGTTTTACGTGTCAATGATAAGGTGATATGTACCTGATTTGAACTAAGTCGTTGATTGAGAGTCAAGGGGCTCTTCTCTGAATTTGTTTTGCGTGGAACGATCAATTCGAATTCTAGTTCGTTAAAAAGCGAATCCCTAGGAATGAGTTTATGTCTATACTGAGTATGGGTTGAATAGATCCTTGAATAGAAGAGCCTATTTAAAAGTTAGAGTCAGAATTGCTTGACAAAAATCCTCACTTATTTAGTTAAGTCAGATTCTGAGGACAGAATCTTTTAAAGGGGAAGGATATAACGACCCGTATACTTTTATTATTATTTAAATGTGTAATTATGGAATAAATAATTAAATAAAATATTTGTGTGGGTTCAGTCAGTGGGTTATTACTCTGTCACTATGTGTATGTGAATACTAGTGTATGGAATTGAATTGCGTGGTTAATTAATGAAATGTATGATTTTGTATCGTTGTTAAAAAGGGTATTAATGCAGTTTTATTTCCATAAATACTTGGATTGTCTCTAAAATTGTTTTTATGACTTTATAATTTCAATAATTATTTTTAGGAATTTATAAAATTTAGAAATCAATATTTCATTAATTATTTATTTTTAAATGATTTTCTGAGTATGTTTAATGGTAAAATCCATATTTAATTATGGAAATCTTCAAAAATTATGAAACTTATATTTTATTAAGTTCGTATTATTCTGAGAATTTTAAGATTATTTTGGGAATTTTCGGAGTTAGTTTCACCCGCGCGTCGATTTGTTTAACTGATAAAAGCGGGTATAAATTGTGTTTTAGAAATTGTTTAAAAATTTCAAAATTTATGTTTTCATAAACTTCAGGATATTTGTAACATTTTAAGACTATTCTCGTGATTTTTTGAAATTGTTTTAAATACACCTTGATTCGTTAATTGTGAATTGTGGGTACGATTTGTGTGTCAAAAATGGTTTAAAAATTAAGAAAATTATATTTTATTAATTTCGGGATATTTAAGAAATCTTAAAACTAGTTTAGTAAATTTTCGGTATATTCTCTCGCGTAGTTGATTCATTAAATCAAGGGAAATCGAACCAGAAAAGCCCGATTAATTGGTTGTATGCGTGTTATTCCAGTTTATAAAGAATTGACACATATCTGTAATTTGAGATACGTGTCTGCAGCAGATTTTGTCTCTCTCTACTCTCATTTCTTTTGGTCCATCTTTTTCTCACTCTATCCTCACCCGCTCATCTCTCTCGTTGTTCTCTATGCCTTACTTCTTTTCCCTCTTTCGATCACTTTCTCTTTCCCTACTGTGAATCCCGTGTTTCTCCCTTATTTCCCTTGATTATGGTCTCCTCCGTGCTCTTATTCCGGCTATTTTCCGGTGATTACTCCGGCCTAATTCTGTTCGATTATATGTATATATTTATATATATGTGCTCAGTGTGTGTGTGTTTGTGTGTGTACTGTTGTGTGTGTTGAGTGTGTGCATTTCTGGTGATGCTAGTGACGCCTGTGTTTTCCTTTCCGGCTTGTCTCCGGCTGTGCTCTTTTTGTTTTCCGGTTGTACTAGCGCGTGTTGCGCTCGTGCTTTTGTGCTGAATTAAACTGTTATTAAATATATTTTGTTTTATTTTTCTGCAGAAATTATTTAATTGCAATTCGTGAAATAAATTATTCGTGCGGGAAAATGATTTTAATAATCGGCGAAATTTCGCGTTGGAGACTCGGGAATTTATTGCGTACCCGCAAAATTTTGTTGCCGTCCGCGATGAATTTCGACGAGCGGACGGTGGACCGTGATGAATTAATTTGAGTCATAATATTTTAAAATAAATAAAAATAAAATACGAATAATAATAATAATAATAATAATAATTAGTTGATTTAAATCGGTGGTTGAGAAATTGTGAAATGTAGATTGTGTGTTTGGTATGTACTGAATTGATTGGTTGTGATTTGACGTCGAGTTGTTCGATGGGTAGGCCGATAAACAGAGGAGGTGCTGCCCGAATTTTTGAAAATTAAATTCGAAAATTTGGGACATACCCTGTAATAATCGGAATGTCGAACGAGTATATATATAAACATATATATATTGTATACGAAATTTGATTGTATGTGGTGGTGATCTGTTTTGTCAAAAGTAATAACCAAAATTTTGTAAAATGACGAGTATATGTATTTTTCCGAAAACGAATACCGAACCTATTTCCGAGACTGTGAACCCTAAGTTGATGCGTGTATTGTAATAATGTATATAAATATGAGTCGGGATTTGATATCGAATGGGTAGATGTGTTATTGAGGATATGTCAAGCATGCCTAGACGTCTAACGTAAGGTATTTCGGCTTTGTAGGTTCTAGTTGAAGGACTCAAGAATTGATATCGAACTAAGATAACCTAGTGATCAGTCGACAAGCGCAGCGAGGTTCCAAGCGAAGGACCTGAGCGTTGAAGTCGGATCCAGGATAGTTAAATAGTAAAGCGATAAGGCCGAGAGTTCCAAATCGGTTCAAGGTCAATCAGAGATAGTTGTAGCGCTCTGCAAGGCAAGTACCCCTGACCATTCTTTTATGGTTCAACATGTATGAATAGCTAAATGTTTTATTTTCTTAATGGAACATAAACGTTTTAAGTTACGTATCCCCTGTAGTTATAAATCACTATTTTCAAATTGTTTTGAGGAAAAGTAACTTCTGAAAACACCTATCTCTAAACATGATTTAAATGAAAAGAGTTTTGAATAGTGTGCTGTGATAGAATGATTTTAAAAAGAGATAGGTGATAGTGATTTTGGAAACTGGATAAAGAGACTGTTTTAATCCACCTATGTCGTGGAATTTTGGAAAGTGGCAAAAAGGGAATTCAGTTGATCTATTGGAGTTGCGTAAGAGGCCCTCTATTCGGTAACGGCCCAACATGTGGTTGCGTAAGTGGCTAATTGGATTGGGCATTATGTTTAACCGATTAGTCCAGCGTGGAGGAAAGACCTAGCTAGTCTTTTCCCAAGTTCCGGAACACATTCTATTTCTAGATGGCCGCTAGTCGCTGTCCGGTGAGGGTAGACTGATCAGCTATCTTCACCCGTTAAACGTCCAATAGATTTGAGTGATTCAATTTTGAAATTGTTAATAATCCAACTTGCTGAAACAGATGATGTGGAAATGAAATAGCATGCTAAGCTTTGATTTTGGTAATTATACACAGTACACGACTGAATTTGTTTTTTCTCGGAGCATGCTAGTTTTAAATATCCAGTTTATGAATGTTTACTTGTTTTCTAACGAGTTATGAATCTGTTCCTATCATTGTTTTATCATACATTGTTTTATAGTTATTCACATAGTGGTACTGCTGAGCAATTGATTGCTCACCCTTGCAGAATATTTCATATATGTGTTGCAGATGCCTAGGAAATTCTTGCACGGTAGTCAAGGCAGAGTTCCAACTTCTTTCGTGTCAGGCTCCTCTGAGGTAGTTGTGCTCAGACCAGATGAGGTGTGTTGAGTTGCTGCATTAAATTAGTGGTCAGGATTATGTTAGGTAATTTGGGTTGTGTTAGTTGAGTAACCTAATTCATACTTAAACCTGGAAAAGGTCTTGGTAAATGTGTCGTAGTTATGTATTATTAATGAGTTTGACTGAATTATGATTGTTATTATTGTTGTTGGTGACGTCAATTCCTGACCCCGGGGTTGAGGCCATCACATGTTTGTCAAGATCTGAAAACTAAACACAAATCATTATTAGACATGACATCACAAATATATCTATCAATCTCCCCCAACTTGTAAATTAGCATAATATACAAGTTCAGTAGATATTTGATGATGTCAAAAACATTAAGTAAAAATGCATATAAGAATTTGACTAGATAACTACAACTCACAGTCCTTGTAACTTTTACCATCCTTAAAGTCTGATATCAGTTTTAGCCTGTATATCCTTCAGAATTTAACAGTTGTAGTTCTTGACTTGGCTTCAATTTATGATCTCTTGAATGTCAGGAGTTGTTCTGAGATAGTTCTTCAAAAGAGTTCTCTCAGCATATTCAAGTTCATTTATCATCCTCCTTTTAGCATCTTTAAGTTCAACTGTATCTTCCCCTGTCTGAAAGATAGCAACCCTGAGATCATTAATCTTTACTTTCCTTATTTCCTGATCCAATCTGATCAGATAAGCTTTGTCAGACTCCAGATTAAATTCAACACCCTTAATACCCAAAAATGTAGTGATTTTAGCAGTATTAGGCTTCATCTCAACTAGTTCTCCATTGTGAGCTCTGTACTTAGGATAGTATGGTCTGTCAGACTTTACAGAGTAAAGTTTCTTCTGTCTTTCAATATCAGACCTTATGTATCTGGCAGCACCATCTGTTGATCTGTTTTTCACTAGAAGTAGAAATAGCACATGTTGTAATTCTTCAAAGTACTTCAAACGAATAGCATCCTTTCTTATCTAGAATACCCTCCCATATGTCATGAAGTATAGCATGATAAATTCTTTTAACACAGAGTGGTAGACCATTTGTATAGACTCCAATTGATTTAGTCTTTCTGGAGTTGTCCCTACTCCTGGTTCAGAAAGAGATGTAGGATCTAAGGTAGAATTGTTTACTCTTCTCTCATCAGCATTACCCAGTCCTGTTTTATCTCTAGCTTCCTTCCCTCGAATAACTCTTGCTTCAAAACCACTTGATGTAGTCTTCAAAGGTTGAGTAGATTGTTGAGCTTTAGTAAACCCAGGTAGTAGAATTTTCGAAGGTTTAACATGAGCAATGTCAGAGGTTTCCTTTCCTTTATCTTCTGATATCAAGACAACTTGAGCCCTGTTAGAGGTTGCTTGCTTTATTATAATATCAGAATTTACAAAGTCCTTATCTTGAACAACATGAGCTCTGTCAGAGGTTGTTTGAATATTCTTCTTCTTCAAAATCAGACTAGTATCTTCATCAGATTTTGCTTCCAGATCCATAGTTGGCATATATATCTTTACAGGTTCATCAACTTTTGCCTTACCCTTGAATCTAGGATCAACTTCCACCTGTGATTTGGACCTGGCCTTAGATGCCTCGGTATTTGTCCTTTCTTTGATCACAATGCCCTTAGGCTTAGGTGGTTTCTTTGCAGTAATAGAAGCTTTAGACTTGGATTTGACATTTTCTACTTTAAGTTTGGCTTCTTCTTCCTTTAGACTTTCAAAGTCCATTCCTGGACTGTCTTTGAGAAATAGTCTTTTTGAAATTTCTTCATCCAGCTTCTGTATCTTGGGGTCTTGATAATAGACTGTTGTTTCCTTCCCCTTGAACTTCAGTGTCTATATAAACTTCTGTGATTCTTGACTTTCACCCTGTATCAGAACATCAGGCTTAATCAGAACTTGTTTATCAGAACTTATTCTTCTATCAGCATCAGATCTTGATCTCTGTGTAGAAGTTCTCGCTTTCCTAGATGAAGAGCCTTTGCCTTGACCATGACCTCTACCCTTTTCAGAGTTTCCCTGGTCATCATTTCCATCATCATTTTTCTTCAGTGCTAAATCAGTAGAGCATTTGGACTTAATTACTTTCTCCCCCTTTTTGGCATCATCGGGTAGTAGGAGAGAGAGAAGTAGTTCCACTGAAGATTGGATTTCATTTAGTTGAACTTGTTGAGAAGCTTGATTCTTTAGTACTTCAGCAATCTGAGCTTGTTGTTTCTCCTGAGCTTTCTCAATAGCCTCAACTCTGTTAAAGGTAGGCTTGAAAAATCTGATTTTATCCAGTTTAAAGTTCATGTCTTGCTGAATCAGTGTTCTTGAATTTTGTTCACCTTGGCTTGAGTGATTGAGTCTTGACCTTGAAGATTCCTGGTACTCAATGCAGTAACTCTAAGCTGTGCTTTGAAGTCATCATTCATTAGCATCTCATCAGCTTTAGCCAGGTGCTCAGCAAGAATATTTGCAGTAGGAACAAAATCAACTTTGTTCCACTCCTTGATCCATTCCCTTCCTCTATTAGTTTCACTCCAAGGTACTGGTGCATCCTCTCTCACAAACTTTTTAATTAAATCAGCTTTATTAACTGTTTGTAGAGGTGCATGTCCTGAAGGACCAACTGCATCAGCATTTTCATTTATAGCAGCTTCACCAGTGTTTTCTGCATTTATTTCAACAGAACTTGCAGAATCTTCAATATCAGCATCTTGTGATAGAATTAATGTATGTGAAACAATAGAAGATTCATCTGCATTGACATCAGCATCTAGCAGTGGAGTTGCTGGTGGAGTGTGTTGAGAAATGGTTGGAGCTTCCAAGTACAGAATGTGGCGCCCTCCAAACCCGGGTCAGAAGTTTGGGGTCCACACACACACCTTAATTATAACCTGCTTATAACAATAATAAAGATAATAATAATTATATGCAGTGACCCTACTTATCAACCACCACGGACCGCAACAGGTTAAAGTATGCACACAAGCCAACACACTAATATATTACAAACCGTTCAAATCCCAACTATTTCAAACTCACACTGAGTATCAAACATTATTACAAACTTTTACAAACATAAATTATCCCAAAAGAAGTCTACTAGTTCAGCTTTCTCAACCTGAACCCCTAGCTCTCGCGCTGGACTGGGGATCCTCTTTACCAACTGGTTCCTTTTTAACTGGAAAGAATATAAACAACATCGCACAAATGAGCTAACTAGCTCAGCAAGTCACAATAACAAAACTGAGAATAATGATCATCAGGTGAATATATTTATGATATCAAGTGAACAATGGATTATGATTTAGAATTGGATAATATACTTTTAATTTAAAAACCAAGGTTAGGCTGCTGATCAGTCACGCACTAACCCCGAGCAAGGCACACAGCATTGCTCTAACTACTGGATCCAAGGCACACATTGGCCTAACTTGACCATTATATGGTCTGACCACGAATCTGGTCCACAATTTTATAAAAACAATCCAATTCTAACATAATAACAGAATATGCAATAATAAACAATAACCAGAATCATTAACAACAATGACTGTTTAACAATGAAAGGGGTTCAATCTTTGTAAGGATCAATAAAGTAGTTTACAAGCTTGAATGCTGGGAACTGAAAGAATTGGATAACAAAAGAATCAATATTTCAGGGTTTCAAAGATTTGAGCTCTCAAAGCATAGGATACAATGGTTGAATGTATAAGTAATTCAGTTCAGTGTTTGGGATTTTGTTTGCATGTATTTATGGAATAGTATCGTATACTTGAGGTTCAAGTTTGGGTTTATAATAATCAATGGCTTAGAAAGAATATGGTTCATAGCTCAAGAACAATAACTGAAATCAGGGTTTAGGTTTCTGTGCTTCAAAGCACTTGCAATGTCAACAAGACTATCAAGAATTACAATATCTCGAGAAAGTTCAGAACACTTGCCTGGTATTAGCTTACTACTCTGTACTCGCTTCCAATCACAACCGTCTTATTCCTCAACTATCTGTTTCCCTTTCCTACGCCTTGCCTCTTCTGCTCACATATCATAAGCATCTATCAATTATCAACTCACAAGATTCTATTCAACGCATACTTCTAGCTACCCTTCGTTTTACCCAAATCCGATTAACGGATTGAAATCTACGCAATAACGAAGTAAACACCGCATATATAGACCGATAGTCAAACAACATGTCATGTATAACACATAATACATCACGTAATCAATGACATATCATTTATAAAGAAGTCTTAGGTCATAAATGTGCTTTCGGGTATTTAAAATAATTTTTAAAACATTTTTCGGAATTAAAACGGGTCGTTGGATCAATTTCAGGTTAATAAACAGGGTTCGGTTGGCCAATTCTGGCTCCGAAACAATTTTAGAATAATTATCGAGCCTTGAAAATAATTTAGAATAATATTTTAAAGCTCGAAACTATTTTTCAGAATTTTTAAATCATTTTTAATAATTAAATCTAATTAAATAATTAATTAAAAATCAATTAATAATTAATTAAATCAATTAATCAATTAATTTTCGAATTAATTGACTAATTAATCAATTAAAAATTAACTGAAATTAATTAAATAATTAATTCAGATTTATTTGTGAATTAAAAATAATTTTCGGAATTAAAATAATAATTTTTAGAATTTTCAGAAATTAAAAACGAATTTTTATAATAAAAATAAATGGGAAATATGATTTTTAAACATTTTTAAAACAGGAATCCTATTTTTGCAAAGTCTGGAAACTACAGGGACCAAACTGCATCGTTTTCAAAAGTTCAGGGACCAAACTGCAATTTTTACAGTCAGTCGCCGGAAAACACAGGGGTGGCCGGAGAACACGATTCCGGCCTCCTCACCTTGCCACAAGCTCCAGATCACATCTACACAACACCAGGAACACAACCATGCAATCAAAACAACCTAACAATCCCTGAGTTGGCCGGAATTTGGCCGTGAAATTTCCCAGTTTCCGGTGAACATCGGAAAACTTCAAAACACAACTCCCTTCTCTACAGACCTCGTTGGTTCATGAAACTTATACGACTGGATTGCAAATTTCACAGAGAACACAACCCACTATAATACAACATCAATCTATCACAGAATAAGAAACCCCCAAATTTCAATTAAGAACATTCATACGGGTTATAAACCCTAATTTTAAAATTCGAAAATCAAACTCAAATTTGAACATGTTATTGAACTCCAAATCAGACGTATGACATATGAAAATCATCAGGAAAACAAGCTCTACAACATGCAATCATCAAATCATACAAACAATCATCCGAACAAAAATTCAAATTTTTAATAAAATAAATTCGAAAATAATTAAATTTTTAGAAATTCAACCTTTGATTCTGCAGGTGTATGGATTACAGATTCTGATAGAGCTTCTCAAGACCTTCAAATCCAGTACTCGAGCTTTTCAAACAAAGATCACTAACACCTTCAAAAGTTGGTTTGATTCTCAGAAAGGTTTATGAATATATGATTTTTCTCTGTAAAATTATATATTTATCTGTCTGCAATTGATTTTTTTACGAAATAAAATACGGTAAAAGGCTATTTATAATTACGGAAAATTAGTATCCCGTTGGATCATTCCGGATATAAAATGGTACGTTTATTTATAAAAACTGATCCAAACGGTATCGGTTTTCGGGATAATTATCCAAATCAGTACAACTTGTACTGCGGTCTTGGTCTCAGCACCCAGTTACACGTACTACGAAGTGATAATTGGGATAGTTTAATAAAAAGCTCCCGTTTATCGAAAATACGGGTTTTATTAATTTACCGAAACGAATATTGTATCGAAAATGTTGTGCCGGGACCCGCGCAGAACAAACCGTACGCCGGATCGAAAAAGTCGAAACATGGAAAATGCTCGGAATATTACAATTAGGTTAGGAAGGAGTTCTCGGAAGAGTTTCGGGTTCCAAAAACGTAACAACGGTTGACGTCAGTTGGTTCCCGTTTTTATAAAATAGATTTTAATTACCCAGAAAAAGATTTTAAAAATTTCATATGATTCTTATAAATCTATAAATCAACATAAAAATAATTAGGAAGATATAACAATTATCTATGTTTTATTTTGGACATATAAAAATTAAAATACTCAATTAATATTATTTTTGAATATTCAAGTACATATATCACTTAACTATTAACTCACTGAATAGATACTGAACACACATATTAATTATTTAATAGTAAAAATAATTACACGTTATATCCCGGATATTACATCCTTCCCCCCTTAAAAGGATTCTGTCCTCAGAATCTCCTAAGAAAACAAATGAGGGTACTTTTCTCTCATATTACTTTCTAACTCCCAGGTTGACTCTTCAACCTTTGGGTTTCTCCACAATACTCTTACTAACTTTATCACTTTATTCCTCAATACTTTCTCTCTTTCCTCTAAAATTTCTATTGGATTCTCTACATATGATAAGTCTGCCTGAAGCTCTATTGGCTCATATTCTATTACATGCCTGGAGTCTGGATTATATTTCTTGAGCATCGATACATGAAAAACATTGTGAATGTGCTCCATGTGCGGAGGTAACGCCAATTCGTAAGCGACTTTGCCAACGCTCTTTAGGATCTCAAAAGGTCCGACATATCTTGGGCTTAGCTTCCCTTTCTTCCCAAACCTCGTTAGTCCTTTCCACGGTGATACTTTCAATAATACCAAGCTCCCTTCTTTAAATTCCATGTCTTTCCTTGACTGGTCTGCATATTTCCTCTGACGATTTTGTGCGGCTATTAATCTTTTCTGGATAAGTTCAACAACTTCCTTTGTCTGCTGCACCAATTCAGGTCCGAGTATTTTGCGTTCTCCTACTTCGTCCCAATATAATGGAGATCTACATTTGCGTCCATAAAGGGCTTCATAAGGTGGCATCCCAATGCTGGCGTGATAACTGTTGTTATAAGCAAATTCTACCAGGGGTAAATGCTCGTCCCAACTTCCTTTGAAATCAATAGCACAAACACGTAGCATGTCCTCAATTGTCTGGATTGTTCTTTCACTTTGGCCGTCCGTCTGCGGGTGATAGGCCGTACTCATATTCAATTTTGTTCCCAAACATTCTTGAAAACTCTTCCAAAATCTTGAGTTAAACCTTGGATCTCGATCAGATACGATAGACACTGGAACTCCATGACGAACTACAATTTCTTTTAGGTACATATGGACTAGCTTGTCGAGCGAAAATCTTTCATTTATAGGCAGAAAATGAGCTGACTTGGTAAGTCTATCCACTATAACCCAAATGGCATCATGATTAGCCCTTGTCCTTGGTAATCCAACTATGAAATCCATGGTAATATGTTCCCACTTCCATTCTGGAATCTCCAATGGCTGTAGCAATCCGCTTGGTCTCTGATGCTCCGCTTTGACTCTCTGACAGGTATAACATTTACTAACCCATTCCGCAATTTCCCTCTTCATATTTGGCCACCAATAATTCTTCTTTAAATCTCTGTACATTTTGGTACTCCCTGGATGGATGGAATATCTTGAACTATGTGCCTCTTGTAAAATTTCATTCTTTAACTTCGTCACTGGTGGAATCCAAACTCTTGAAGAAAACCTAAGAATACCTTGATCATCTTGTTGCGTGCATAATTCCTCACCTACCAAACTATTTATATCTTGATCCATTACCTCTTTCTGGCATTTCTTTATTTTCTCCAATAACTCCGGGTGGAAAATCATACTGTATACTTTTGCTTCCTCAGGCTTGCAAATTCTAACCTCCAATTCTAATTTCTGAAATTCTTTATATATTTCTTCAGGTACAGATAACACATTTAACCTTTCCTTCCGACTTAACGCATCTGCTACAACGTTCGCCTTACCGGGATGATAATTAATCGAGCAATCATAATCCTTGATCAACTCTAACCATCTCCTTTGCCTCATATTAAGTTCCTTCTGGGTAAATATATATTTCAAACTTTTGTGATCCGTGAAAATCTCACACTTTTCTCCATACAAATAATGTCTCCAAATCTTCAAAGCAAAAACTATGGCTGCTAGCTCCAAATCATGAGTAGGGTATTTCTGTTCGTGTGGTTTTAATTGTCTTGACGCATAAGCAATCACTTTGTCGTGCTGCATAAGAACACATCCTAGTCCCTTATGAGAAGCATCGCTATAAATTACGAAATTCCCTTGATCGTCTGGAAGTGACAAAACAGGTGCCGTGATTAATCTCTGCTTCAATTCTTGAAAACTTCCTTCGCACTTGTCGTTCCATATAAACTTTTCATTCTTTCGTGTAAGCTTTGTTAATGATGTGGCAATCCTTGAGAAATTCTGAACAAATCGACGATAATATCCTGCTAATCCTAGGAAACTTCTTACCTCAGTGGGTGTTCTCGGTCTCTCCCAATTCGTAATTGCTTCGATCTTTGCCGGGTCCACTTTGATCCCTTCATTACTGACTATGTGTCCTAAGAACTGAACTTCTTGTAGCCAAAACTCACACTTCGACAGTTTAGCATATAACTTCTTCTTCCTTAAAGTCTCCAAAGCCGTTCTCACATGTTCCGCATGATCTTCTTTCGTCTTGGAATAGATTAAAATATCGTCTATAAACACAATAACAAACTTATCCAAATACTCTTTGAAAATTCTATTCATCAGGTCCATAAACGCTGCTGGGGCGTTGGTCAATCCAAAAGACATCACTAGAAATTCATAATGCCCATACCTTGTTCTGAAAGCTGTCTTTGGTATATCTTCTGGCTTGATCTTTAGTTGATGATATCCCGATCTTAAATCAATTTTTTGGAGAAATACTTGGCTCCCTTCAATTGGTCAAACAAATCATCGATTCTGGGTAACGGATACTTGTTCTTGATTGTCAGCTTATTGAGTTCCCTATAATCAATGCACAGTCTCATGCTTCCATCTTTCTTCTTGACAAATAATACCGGGGCTCCCCACGGGGATACGCTAGGTCTAATTACTCCTTTCTCTAACAATTCTTGCAATTGCCTTGCTAGCTCCTTCATCTCAACAGGCGCCATTCTGTATGGGGCTTTGGACACCGGTTCTGTTCCAGGTTTTAAGTCGATCGCAAATTCAATTTCTCTATCTGGAGGAAGTCCTGGTAATTCGTCGGGAAAGACGTCTGGAAATTCATTCACTACTGGAATATCTTCAAGTTTTGCTGGCTCCTGACTCCTGTCGATTACATATGCTACGAAATGCTCACATCCTTGCCGTAATAATTTCTTGGCTTGAATCATTGTTAAGAACTTCTTTACTTGTTTCTGACCTTTGAACGTTACTATTCTTTCGTCTGGCGTTTTCACCATTACTTTCTTATTCCGACAATCTATCTGAGCATCATGCTTAGATAACCAATCCATCCCTAATATTACATCAAATTCTCCTAACTTAAATGGTATCAAATCTACACAAAACTTACTACCAGAAATCTCAACCTCACAATTTCCACAAACTTGGTTCACAGTTACACGTTCTTGATTTGCTAATTCCACAGTCATTATTTCATTTAAACATTCAACTGGACAATTTAATTTACTAACAAAGTCTTGTGAAATAAACGATCGAGTTGCTCCCGAATCTATTAACACTTTGACACATAAAGAATTCACATTAAGCGTACCTGCCACGACATCCGTATCCTGGATCGCATCCTTCATCGACATGTCAAAAACTCTAGCCCTTGGAGTCTCATTCACGGTTGGGGTAGATCCCATAATCCTCAATGCATTACTGGCTGGGGCTGGTGTCTTGCAATCCCTGGCCATATGTCCTGGCTTCCCACATTTAAAACATGTAAATCCAATGGCTGGAACCTTCACTGCTGGATTCCGGATAGGCTGATCCTTATTTGCTGGCTGATTTCGGCACTCCCTTGAATAGTGCCCTTTCTGGTTGCATTTAAAACATACCACATTCAACTTGTTACAAACTCCTCCATGCTTCTTTCCACAAACTTGACAATCTGGAAAAGTTAATCTCAACTGATTCGGCTGATTTACATTAGCTGGACGATTGCCTTGTCCTCCGTCTCCTGCATTTTGTCTTCTGAAATTAAAATTTCTCCCTGGCTGAAACTTGCCCTTCTTAAAATTTGGAAACTTCCCTGTTTGTGACTGACCCTCACTTCCCTCAACTTTCCTTTTCTTGCTTTCCTTATCTTTCTGGAACATCTCACTCTCTGTCTCTGCGATCATAGCCTTCTGTACTACTCCTGCATAAGTCTCTAATTCAAAAATAGCTACCTTTCCCCTGATCCATGGTTTCAAGCCTTGCTGGAATCTCTTAGCTTTCTTTCTATCAGTATCAACATACGACGGCACATACCTTGACAATTCCTCAAATTTCCCCTCATAATCTGTTACCGACATATTCCCTTGTTTTAACTCTAAAAACTTCAGCTCCATTTGATCCTGAACAAACTGAGGAAAATACTTTTCTAGAAACAATTCCTTGAACCTTTCCCAAGTAATAACATCCGTACCTTCCAATGTCTTCACCATCTCCCACCAATAGGTGGCTTCATTCTTCAGATAGTAACTTGCAAACTCAACCTTCTGTTCCTCCTTCACTTTCACTAAGGCAAATGCCTTCTCTATTTCCTTTAACCAAACATTTGCTTCAATTGGCTCTAAGGAACCCTTGAATTCTGGTGGGTTTATTGCCTGAAAAGTTTTGAAGGTTACCTGGGGATTGGTCTGTCTTTGTTGTTGTTGTGCTAGGTGAACTGTTTGTTGAGCCAAGATTTGAAGAATCTGGGCTATTGCTGGGTCCATAGGTCATGGGTTCACATTCGGGTTTGTATCATCTTGATTATTGTTGTTGTTGGTTTCTTCATTTCGGGTGTTGGTGCGGGTATTTCTTTTAGGAGGCATTTTCTGTAAAGAATCAATCAATTTATTTAGTTTTTAAATCAAATATTTGCATAAAAGAAAAGTTTTGTAAAACAGGAATATCTCTTTTTGAAAACGGTTGTAACTAAGTAAATTGCATTCTTTTTTACAGAATATAAACAGTTATGGAAAACAGGGTACATGGCATCACAGGGTATAACTGGTGCAATAAATAAGGTAAGGTAAAACATGTGCGATATAATAAATGACAGTGCTGGAAAGGAAAAAGGTACTGATATATATAGATCAAAAGTTTTAGGGTAGTACAAGCGTAAAGACGCTTCGAAAGTAAAAGCAAAAAGGGTACAACAACCTACTCACTAGTCAGCATAGCTAGTCTATAAATACCACTCAAAGGTCTACTCATACACACTACACACTACTGTACATACTACATAACCATAACAACACTTCTCAGCATCTCCATCTCTGAATCTCTGGCTCATGGCAAATCTGGACCTCCTATCTTCTCAAGCTCCTCTAGAACCCACTTAGCCCACTCGACTAGGAAATCAGGGGTGATGTCCTCATGTGTAGCCTCAGCAATCCTCACAGCAGCTGCTCTACGAAACGCCTGGAGCCTCTCTCTAAGTCGCCTCTCACCACTCCCCATCTCTCTGGTACGCATGATATGCAATAACTCCTGGATCTGACCCTGTAGAAATCGCTGCTCCATAAGGCAAGCCTCAAACTGATGATATGGGACAGGATAGGAAGAGAACTGGAAAGGTACTCCCATAACTGAATGACTAGTAAAGCCTGAATCCGCAGGTGGGGGTCCTCTGATAGGTGGCCTCATGCCTGGAGGTGGAATAGCCTGCAGTGGTACGGGCTGCAACACCGGTGGAGGTAGAATAGCCAATGCTAGTGGAACAACAGGACGTGGATCCGAAAACGGAACTCCAACTGAAGGCTCTGAATGATCAGCTGATACTGGAATAAAAGAGTTGACCATCTCTGCTATCTGAAATCATATCGTAATATAAGAATCTCGTTCCATAACGCAAACTATACTAATACCTGATATACCGAAGCACTCAACCTCTCAACGTTCTCTCATCCTATGCCTTACTTCTAATCTTAACCCTCTACCCATTCCCGTTAACCTAGGCTTGTGTCAGTGACTTATAACCTGTGGCTCTGATACCAACCTGTGGCGCCCTCCAAACCCGGGTCAGAAGTTTGGGGTCCACACACACCTTAATTATAACCTGCTTATAACAATAATAAAGATAATAATAATTATATGCAGTGACCCTACTTATCAACCACCACGGACCGCAACAGGTTAAAGTATGCACACAAGCCAACACACTAATATATTACAAACCGTTCAAATCCCAACTATTTCAAACTCACACTGAGTATCAAACATTATTACAAACTTTTACAAACATAAATTATCCCAAAAGAAGTCTACTAGTTCAGCTTTCTCAACCTGAACCCCTAGCTCTCGCGCTGGACTGGGGATCCTTTTTACCAACTGGTTCCTTTTTAACTGGAAAGAATATAAACAACATCGCACAAATGAGCTAACTAGCTCAGCAAGTCACAATAACAAAACTGAGAATAATGATCATCAGGTGAATATATTTATGATATCAAGTGAACAATGGATTATGATTTAGAATTGGATAATATACTTTTAATTTAAAAACCAAGGTTAGGCTGCTGATCAGTCACGCACTAACCCCGAGCAAGGCACACAGCATTGCTCTAACTACTGGATCCAAGGCACACATTGGCCTAACTTGACCATTATATGGTCTGACCACGAATCTGGTCCACAATTTTATAAAAACAATCCAATTCTAACATAATAACAGAATATGCAATAATAAACAATAACCAGAATCATTAACAACAATGACTGTTTAACAATGAAAGGGGTTCAATCTTTGTAAGGATCAATAAAGTAGTTTATAAGCTTGAATGCTGGGAACTGAAAGAATTGGATAACAAAAGAATCAATATTTCAGGGTTTCAAAGATTTGAGCTCTCAAAGCATAGGATACAATGGTTGAATGTATAAGTAATTCAGTTCAGTGTTTGGGATTTTGTTTGCATGTATTTATGGAATAGTATCGTATACTTGAGGTTCAAGTTTGGGTTTATAATAATCAATGGCTTAGAAAGAATATGGTTCATAGCTCAAGAACAATAACTGAAATCAGGGTTTAGGTTTCTGTGCTTCAAAGCACTTGCAATGTCAACAAGACTATCAAGAATTACAATATCTCGAGAAAGTTCAGAACACTTGCCTGGTATTAGCTTACTACTCTGTACTCGCTTCCAATCACAACCGTCTTATTCCTCAACTATCTGTTTCCCTTTCCTACGCCTTGCCTCTTCTGCTCACATATCATAAGCATCTATCAATTATCAACTCACAAGATTCTATTCAACGCATACTTCTATCTACCCTTCGTTTTACCCAAATCCGATTAACGGATTGAAATCTACGCAATAACGAAGTAAACACCGCATATATAGACCGATAGTCAAACAACATGTCATGTATAACACATAATACATCACGTAATCAATGACATATCATTTATAAAGAAGTCTTAGGTCATAAATGTGCTTTCGGGTATTTAAAATAATTTTTAAAACATTTTTCGGAATTAAAACGGGTCGTTGGATCAATTTCAGGTTAATAAACAGGGTTCGGTTGGCCAATTCTGGCTCCGAAACAATTTTAGAATAATTATCGAGCCTTGAAAATAATTTAGAATAATATTTTAAAGCTCGAAACTATTTTTCAGAATTTTTAAATCATTTTTAAAAATTAAATCTAATTAAATAATTAATTAAAAATCAATTAATAATTAATTAAATCAATTAATCAATTAATTTTCGAATTAATTGACTAATTAATCAATTAAAAATTAACTGAAATTAATTAAATAATTAATTCAGATTTATTTGTGAATTAAAAATAATTTTCGGAATTAAAATAATAATTTTTAGAATTTTCAGAAATTAAAAACGAATTTTTATAATAAAAATAAATGGGAAATATGATTTTTAAACATTTTTAAAACAGGAATCCTATTTTTGCAAAGTCTGGAAACTACAGGGACCAAACTGCATCGTTTTCAAAAGTTCAGGGACCAAACTGCAATTTTTACAGTCAGTCGCCGGAAAACACAGGGGTGGCCGGAGAACACGATTCCGGCCTCCTCACCTTGCCACAAGCTCCAGATCACATCTACACAACACCAGGAACACAACCATGCAATCAAAACAACCTAACAATCCCTGAGTTGGCCGGAATTTGGCCGTGAAATTTCCCAGTTTCCGGTGAACATCGGAAAACTTCAAAACACAACTCCCTTCTCTACAGACCTCGTTGGTTCATGAAACTTATACGACTGGATTGCAAATTTCACAGAGAACACAACCCACTATAATACAACATCAATCTATCACAGAATAAGAAACCCCCAAATTTCAATTAAGAACATTCATACGGGTTATAAACCCTAATTTTAAAATTCGAAAATCAAACTCAAATTTGAACATGTTATTGAACTCCAAATCAGACGTATGACATATGAAAATCATCAGGAAAACAAGCTCTACAACATGCAATCATCACATCATACAAACAATCATCCGAACAAAAATTCAAATTTTTAATAAAATAAATTCGAAAATAATTAAATTTTTAGAAATTCAACCTTTGATTCTGCAGGTGTATGGATTACAGATTCTGATAGAGCTTCTCAAGACCTTCAAATCCAGTACTCGAGCTTTTCAAACAAAGATCACTAACACCTTCAAAAGTTGGTTTGATTCTCAGAAAGGTTTATGAATATATGATTTTTCTCTGTAAAATTATATATTTATCTTTCTGCAATTGATTTTTTTACGAAATAAAATACGGTAAAAGGCTATTTATAATTACGGAAAATTAGTATCCCGTTGGATCATTCCGGATATAAAATGGTACGTTTATTTATAAAAACTGATCCAAACGGTATCGGTTTTCGGGATAATTATCCAAATCAGTACAACTTGTACTGCGGTCTTGGTCTCAGCACCCAGTTACACGTACTACGAAGTGATAATTGGGATAGTTTAATAAAAAGCTCCCGTTTATCGAAAATACGGGTTTTATTAATTTACCGAAATGAATATTGTATCGAAAATGTTGTGCCGGGACCCGCGCAGAACAAACCGTACGCCGGATCGAAAAAGTCGAAACATGGAAAATGCTCGGAATATTACAATTAGGTTAGGAAGGAGTTCTCGGAAGAGTTTCGGGTTCCAAAAATGTAACAACGGTTGACGTCAGTTGGTTCCCGTTTTTATAAAATAGATTTTAATTACCCAGAAAAAGATTTTAAAAATTTCATATGATTCTTATAAATCTATAAATCAACATAAAAATAATTAGGAAGATATAACAATTATCTATGTTTTATTTTGGACATATAAAAATTAAAATACTCAATTAATATTATTTTTGAATATTCAAGTACATATATCACTTAACAATTAACTCACAGAATAGATACTGAACACACATATTAATTATTTAATAGTAAAAATAATTACACGTTATATCCCGGATATTACACAGAACCTCAGGCACATTCAAGTTGTGAATATCTATTTCAACACTTGTACCTGGATTATCAGCATGTACTGGAGAGTGAATAGGAGACATAGAAGGTGTAGGCACTCTGTCTTGAGCAGTTTCTTCAGCTTGAATTGGCGACAGTGGAGGTGTAGATTCAGTGGCTTCTGCAAATTCTGGTTGTGTAGATGGAAGGGATTCAATCACAATTGGCTCCTTTGGGATCAGAGATTCCTGATCCTCTTCCTTAGCTGCTGCTTCCACATCCTCTGAATCTGACTCAGCTATGTCCCTGTTAGCTTTTTATTCCTCAATCTCTTCAAGGGTGGAGAGACTTTGGGAGCTTTGTCATCAGAATTTATCTTTCTAAGCCTTTTGAGGGGCCTAGAACTCCCAGTTTCCTTTGTTGTCTGAGGAGACACTTCCTCAGCTGCTTCACCAACAGGTTCCGATGGTTGAACCTGTGCCTCATCATCAGATTCATCTCTCAGAATCATCTTCCTTCTCTTTTGTTTTGTCTGAGGTATAGTCTTTGTCCTCTTTGCTCTAGAAGAAGAAGACTTCACTGTAGGTGCTGATGGTTGATTGGTATGTGCTGATGACTGTGGTTGCTGTGTTTGGGTGGTGGTTGGTTTTGATGGCTGTTGTGTATTGGTGGGTTGGACATCAGGATATAGCAATGAATAGGTTTCATAATCAGCATTTACCAGAGCTTGCTTTACTGATAAAGGAATCCTAAGGGGTCTCAAAACTCCCTTCTTGTTGTCAGCAGTTAAAAGATCAGTAAAAGCCCTCTGATCCAATCTAAATGGTTCTATCTGTTCACTTGCTAATTGTGGTTCTTTTGAAGTACAATGACTGTAGATTAAATGACAGAACCTAGCAAAGTAAACTACATTCCTGTCCTCTTTCATTCTATCACCTATAAAACATAACACATTCTTTGCATAATCAAAATGAGACTGGTTTAAGAGTGCATACCCAATTTGTTGTGTCAAAATAGGAATGGCATCAAAACTTGAGCACTTGTTGGCAAACGTCTTCGTGATGCAATCGAAGAACAAGCTCCATTCCTTTCGAATATATGGGCGTTTGAGTTGACCCAACTTAGCCAAACTCTGTTCATACCCAAGATTAGCCATCATTTGCTGTAGCAATGGCTCCTCAACAGCAGAACTGTATTGACGGTTTCAGGTAGGTGTAAAGCTTTTCGAACTGTTGCTGGAGTAACAACATACTCAACCTCCTATGCTGTAAACACGATACTTGGAGTCCCATTCTTACCACCATCATCATAAAGTCCCATTCGCCAAAACATCAGAACTTGAGTTCCAGATAAATAGGATGGTTGCGTCAAAGTGAACCCAATTTCACTATGAGATAAGAAATCCTGTATAAAATGAAGTTCCGAATGAGGTTCTCTCTTAGTGAGAATGGCAGCATAGTTGTTGGCGACGAACTTTGCTCCATTAAAGATTATGTCCTTGGGTGCCATTGAAAATGAGTGAGAATTTAGATTGCCTGAAAGGTGTTTGATAAAATGTCTGGATAGAAAACCGTTAGAGAATATGAGAGAATAAGAAAAAGAGAGAGAGTATAGAAAGAAATGTATATAAAAGATTTAAAATCTTTTCTCTCTTTTACTTATACACGCCACTTGACAGCAGTTATTGAGAAGTGGAGCAGACGTTACACCTGTCAGCCATGCAGTAGTTAAGACAAAAGTTAATGGGCACGTGAAATAAGTAATGATTACTATGTACATGCAGTTTTTCAAAAAAACTGTTCCCACTACACAAATGATTATTACTATCTTTATCTCACTTAAACCAATATTCTGATAAAATATAACCGTTCAAGTATTGACCAAAAATAAATCAAGTAAATATATACTGCCACGTAAGCATCAGAACTCGATTATTATCAGAATTTAAAAGTCATAAGAATATGGCTCCTGTACTCAAAAAGTGAATGTTTATTTACAAATACTGATATAGTTTCAATAGAACTTAATCATCAGAACTTCCATCAGAACTTATCCTCAAAATTTATGCAACTGACACTTAAACTGTTCATCTAAAACAACATTGATCACCACAGTAATTTTCATCATTCATAAGGAGTGTAAGTATGTGATTTAAGCTAAATATGAGACAAAGAGTAAAGTCTGATTCACTTCAGTACATCTTAGAAATAAGGCATAACTAAGAACTTTGCTCAAAATCTGTCATTAGTCTGAAGTCTACTACAAAATGAGTTCATGCATGAGTCCACCTCAACTGTTTTGTGCTCATTTTATGCATCTTTTGAAATTCCCTTTTTTCCAGTGGCTTCTCAGTGTAAGTGAGTTGTCACACCCCAACTTTACCAATAATTTAAATATAACTATTACAACATTTTAAAAGAAGTAAACATAACCAAATCCAAGATCTTACAGTTTAGGGTTGGAACAGCCCAATACTACCATCTATTACAACTGATTTTAATATCGAGTCCTCACACAAACTACTATCTCTTATTCTAGTTGAGCTCGAACATAAGCATCAACATCACAGGTCTTACGAGCGGTCTGCTTAAATCTAACCATAGCTGCTAGCTGTAATATCAGGGTAAAGCAAGGAGTGAGCCAAATGCTCAACAAGTGCTAAACAGTACGATACAAAACATAAATCGAGATATACATTAAAGAATGATAATGGGAAGACATAACCAATGATAACGAGAGATAAAACTTTGGGTGATGGCATCATTTTTCTTGTATCAAAACATTTTCAAAATCACATCTTAATCAAAATCATTTTATGACGCTACGGATTACAGCCGGTGATCAGCCGCGAAGTAATCCCGAACCTCGCTGGGTTCTAAAACATTAATGGGATCCCTAGGCAACTTTTAAGCCTAATATAAGTGTGGAAAGGACTCGCGTCTCAGTCCAGATCCACTATTCAGAGAAAACATTTATCCCCCTTTGGGACTGAAAATCCACATTTTAATCATTTTAAAAATCGATGCCGATTTATGACAAAATCTCTTTTGACCGTAAACATTTTTATCAAGGGATTATAGATCAACTCGAAACACGGGAAATATGGTACTAAATCTCAGGGCCATGATCCACTAAACTTTACTCTATTAGGGTAACTGAAAGGTTATCATATATCAAAACTTGGACAAGGAAATTTAGTGAGGCTATTGGATATTATGAAGGGGTAATGCCAAACTGGGCTTAAAGCAATGGTTTCTCGTCAAGGTGCAAGTGCTAGATCATCAAGAAGATAAGCATCATGAATACTAAGGGTGTTAAGGTATGAAGAAATGATCTTTAACTCAGGATATATCAGAATTGTCAAGCTTTAGGATAAGAAAGAGGGGTATCAATCAATGAGGAACAACTTTGATATATATCTGGCTTTCAGGTATCAAGGTAAGGTTCTATAGGGGTTCAAGTATCAGGATGAGATATCAATACTTAGGAATCATTAGTATGGTAATCAAGAGGATAAACCAAGTGCTATAACAACTCTTTATTTTATCATGGCATTCAAAATTACTTTAATATACTATCATGATAAGACTTTTGAACTACTTGCAATACGTACTCGAGGATTCATGGCATTTCTATATGATTCAAGATAAACATAAGATATGCTTGATTTAAAAATATCAAAATGACTCAGGATAGTTGCATCAGTATATATGAGCTATTTGCAGTGAATACGAAAGACAAGTTGAATCACTTGCCTTGAGGAAGGCTGGTCTGGTCTGACTAGTAGGAGCAACGGGAAGCTTCACTCGACCTTTATGGCAATTTTACCCTCGTCTCGAGATCCTACATAAATAATAATCCCCATTATAATATATTCTCACCAACTTAACCTATTTACAACCCAAATTAAAACACGGATGGCACTTAGGCCTATATGCACTTAATTTATATTCACCTTAAAAATATAATTGCACACATAGCCACATATACTCACATATCATATTTTAATACCAAATAATACCACATACACCATAATGCAACACTAGGCTCGGATGATCTCGACTTACAACTTAAGTCACTTGGTCGCTAAACTAGACAAAGTCTTCAAATTTTGGCTTCCTAACTCGATGTGCCTTTACTAAACTATCCAAGACCTATTGACCCTCACTTGGGCCTTTTGCTATACTGACCTTACACTATCTTACAACTATGGTGGTCAACCTAGATCTCACTCCTAAGTATTCTAAAACTAGGCGATAAGTGAAAGTGCTCACTGGTATAAATTTCAGAATGACATCTATGGTTTCTTGAGTGCATTAGACACCCTTAAACTACAAGTTTTCCTTCAAAACTATCACACAAGACTCTCCTGACCTTAGGGCATCTCCCAAACTTGATGTGGCTCAAGGGCCTGGCTTGGGCCTTCTTGGGCCTAAGCTTAAAGTCCAAGGTTCCCCTGTTTTCCTGGGCAGAAAACGTCCTGACTTGAATTAACTTGTGACATATGGTTCTAACTCATAACCTATAAACTATGGTTGTAAAAACTTCTCTGACACTCCCTCTAACTAAGGCCCAACAGGGCCTAATGAGGGCCTACCCATGACATGGTCAAATCTCCTTATTTCTAAGTTGCAACAAAACTGTCCCCTGCTGGACAGATTTTGTTATTCTACTTGTGCACCTAACCAAACGATATGCAAACCTATAACCAACTCCTAAAACCTTTTATATACTCCTAATAATAACTTCTGGTGGCTTGGGCCTCAAAGTGCACATCAATGACATGGTCAAAACTCACTCTAAATATCAGGGTACTAAACTGATTTTCTGCAGAAACTAAGACTCTTCTTTCTCCAAGGTTTTTACTTGACAAACTCAACCACCAACAACCCAATACCGAAACCAAGACTTAAACATGGCGATCTACTGAATTAACTCCCTTACACTCAAAATAATCTTGGTGGAGATCATCCTTACCTAAGGTGCAATCATGGCAAAATAAAGGAAATCACATTGCACAATTTACTAGTCATCAAGTTTTTGAAACAATAAGTTATGTATTTTTATAATATATACACGAATTATTACCATACATCAAGGAGCACTAATCAATATTAACACCTTATTCCTACTGAAATTAAAGCTTACTAACAATTTCTTTCCAAATGATCAAAATCTTCCAACATTCCAAGAGAAGTTTACATGCATGCATGTCTTCGAGTTTTACCAATCAAAGCAACATGTTTTCTAAATATATTTTACCATGAAATTGACATGCAAGCCTAGCATAAGCTATATCTAGATGATCACTTAGCATGCAAAGGGTTTTATCAAGACTTCACTAAGATTTTCATGTTATCATCACAAAAACACACAAAGTGGAACATGACAACCAAAACACCATACATTCGGCTCCTATCAAGTCATGGCCGAATGGATTAGGGTGAAAACAATAATTGCATGAGTGTAGCATACTCATGTCTAGCCATTCTCAACCCTTTGCTACTATAACTCATGGTGAAAGCCTTGAATTCACAAGAATCAAGGATATTCACTTGGAGTTTTAACAAAACACCACCATGCAAGGTCAACACATAAGTTTTTCTACTTTAAACTCTTAAGATATACAAGAACAACATGTAGGGAGTAGGATTACTTGATAATAGGATGATTGTTTGAGTGAGAAATGAAGAAAGAAGGGGATGGGGGCTCGGTTTTTGGGAATTGCCGAGAGGGGAGGGGGAAAAGCCGAGAGGGAGGGGAGGAAGGAGATGAGAGTGAAGTGGTGGGGTGAAGTGAAGTGGTGATCACTTCCTTGAGTTGTTTTTATGTCTTGATTTGACTATATTGTGAGTGGGTTTGAGAAATGACAAGGGTAATCCTTCTAGCTAGAATTAAGCTAACTTGCATGCAAGGTCAAGGAGGTAATTTGGCTAATAGTTCATGAGTTAGTGGGTTTGGAATTGTCCTCTTTGTCCTTGAAAAGAATGAAAGGGTGGTTTGCATGCAAGGGCTTCCTTATAATTTGCTAATTATGACAACTAAAATTTATAAAGATTTATTTTTATAAAATAAAATACAAGTTCAAAAATTATAAAATTTATACCATAAAATAACTTGGATTTTTAGAAATTTTATAAAACCACTTTTGAAATTTGTGAACAAAATGACTTTTAAAAAGAAATCTATTCAAGGTTTAAAATATTTCTTATAAATCAAAAATAAAAGAAATAAATAAACTTTTGCTTTGAAAAATCATATACCACATAAAGCAAATTTAGAATGCAGAAATTTTCATTCACACAAGCATACAATAATTGAATATATTGGCATTCGGCTTTAAAATTGCACCAAATTTACAAATAATATTACACGAAAATGCCGGTTGTAACATCCTCTCCCCCTTAAGGGATTCTGTCCCCAGAATCTAAGAGAACAGATGAGGATACCGGGAACGCATATCAGACTCTAACTCCCAAGTCGATTCTTCGACCTTAGGGTTCCTCCAAAGTACTTTTACTAACTTTACTGACTTATTTCTAAGACTCTTCTCTTGCCAGTCGAGTATTTTGACCGGTTGCTCCAGAAATGACAGGTCTGCCTGAATTTCTACAGGTTCATATTCTATCACATGGCTAGCGTCAGGATTGTACTTCTTAAGCAATGACACATGGAACACATTATGCACATGCTGATACTGAGGTGGTAAGGCCAACTCGTAGGCCACCTTCCCCACTTGACTCAAAATTTCAAAAGGACCTATATATCTAGGTGCTAACTTCCCTTTCTTGCCAAATCTAGACAACCCTTTTCTAGTCGACACCTTCAACAAAACAGCTTCGCCAATTTGAAATCGAACATCCTTACGCGTTGGATCCGCATACTTCCTCTATCTATCTTGAGCAGCAAGTAACCTTCTCTGAATTAGCTTGACTGTGTCATGCAACTGTTGTACCAATTCCGAGCTGAGAATCCTTCCTTCTCCTACTTCATCCCAAATTGTTGGTGATCTACATTTTCGCCCGTACAAAGCTTCGTATGGTGGCATGCCAATACTGGAATGATAGTTATTGTTGTAAGAGAATTCAATCAACGGCAAGTGGTCATCCCAACTTCCTGCAAAATCGATTGCACAACCGCGCAACATGTCTTCGATTGTTTGAATTGTCCTTTCGCTCTGACCATCAGTCTGCGGGTGGTACGCCGTGCTCATATTCAACTTCGTGCCAAGACATTCTTGAAATTGCTTCCAGAATCTCGAGTTAAATCGGGGATCTCTGTCTGAAACTATTGATATGGGTACTCCATGCTTTAGTACGATTTCGCGCACATACAGATGAACCAATTTGTCCAATGACGACTTCTCGTTAATTAGAAGGAAATGCGCTGACTTCGTAAGATGATCAACTATAACCCATATAGCGTCATGTCCGGATTTCGTTCACGGTAGTCCCACTATAAAATCCATAGCAATATTTTCCCATTTCCATTCTGGAATCTTTAGGGGCTGAATTAAACCGCTTGGTCGTTGATGTTCTGCCTTCACCTTCTGACAAGTATAACACTTCGTAACCCATTCTGCCACGTCTCGCTTCATATTTTGCCACCAAAAGTTCTTCTTTATGTCTCGATACATCTTGGTGCTTCCCGGGTGGATTGAAAATTTCGAATTGTGGGCTTCGTGTAGGATCTCATTCTTTAATTCAGGTACATGAGGAATCCAAATTCTGGAGTAAAACCTTAGTATCCCTTGCTCATCCCTTTGAGTATTAATCTCCTCTCCAGTTAATTGATTCTTCTCTTTCTTCATTACTTCTTCTTGACATTTCTTTATCTCTTCCACTAGGGTTGGATGAAAAGTCATTGCATGACAAACTTCTTCAACTTTTCCACAATCACAGAGTTCCAGTTCAAATCTATTAATTTCTTCAGTCAATTCCTTTGGTGTTGCCATCATATTCAATCTCTCATTTCTGCTTAGTGCATCGGCCACAACATTCGCTTTTCCAGGATGGTAATTTATCAAGCAATCGTAGTCTTTGATCAATTCCAGCCATCTTCTCTGCCTCATATTGAGCTCCTTCTGAGTGAAAATGTACTTTAAACTCTTATGATCTGTGTAGATTTCACACTTCTCTCCGTAGAGGTAATGTCTCCAAATCTTAAGTGCGAACACCATGGCGGCTAGCTCCAAGTCATGCGTCGGGTACTTCAACTCATGCGGTTTCAACTGTCTTGATGTATACGCGATCACCTTACTGTGTTGCATTAACACACAGCCCAATCCTTTATGTGAAGCGTCGCTGAATATCACAAAGTTTCCTTGGTCATCTGGTAGTACTAACACCGGAGCTGTTACCAATCTCTGTTTCAACTCTTGAAAACTATCCTCACATTCTGCACTTCATTCAAACTTTTGATTCTTCCTGGTTAACTTGGTCAATGGCGTGGCGATTTTCGAAAAATCCTTGACAAACCTTCTATAGTATCCTGCCAATCCTAGAAAACTTCGCACTTCCGTAGGAGTCTTTGGCCTCTCCCAACTCATAATTGCCTCAATCTTTGCCGGATCCACTTTAACTCCTTCATTTCCAATGACGTGTCCCAAGAATTGAACTTCCTTTAACCAAACTCACATTTGGAAAACTTGGCATACAACTTCTCTTGCCGAAGTATCTCCAATGCTATCCAGAGGTGCTGTTTATGTTCTTCTTCCGACTTAGAATAAATAAGGATGTCATCAATGAATACCACGACAAACTTGTCCAGATACTTCTTAAATACTCGATTCATCAGATCCATGAATGCGGCCGGGGCGTTGGTCAATCCAAATGGCATTACTAGGAATTCATAATGCCCATATCTGGTCCTAAATGCTGTCTTGGGAATATCTTCTTCTTTGATCTTTAATTGATGGTATCCCGATCTCAAGTCAATCTTTGAAAAGCATTTTGCTCCCTTCAGCTGGTCAAAAAGGTCATCTATTCTTGGTAGCGGGTAGCGGTTCTTGATCGTTACCTTATTCAACTCTCGATAATCTATGCATAGTCGCATACTCCCATCTTTCTTCTTTACAAACAGAACAGGTGCTCCCTATAGCGATGTACTTGGTCGTATCACTCCCTTATCCAACAATTCTTGTAGCTGGCTCGCCAACTCTTTCATTTCTGTTGGTGCCATCCTATATGGGGCCTTTGAAACTGGTTCCGTGCCTGGAGCAAGGTTGATCTCGAACTCGATTTGTCGATCTGGTGGCAAGCCTGGTAGTTCGTCTGGAAACACATCGGGAAACTCGTTAACTACAGGTATATCTTCTATGCTGGGACTCCCTTTTTCTGAATCCACTACATAAGCTAGGAACGACTCACAACCTTTTCTAAGTAGCTTCTTAGCCTGAACGATTGTAAGAAATAGTTGTTCTTGCCTCTGCCCCTTAAATACTACCTTCTCCACTCTTCGTCTTGAAATACACTTTCTTGGTCTTACAATTAATCTGAGTGTTATTCTCTCCTAACCAATCCATTCCTAAAATTATATCAAACTCCCCCAACTTGAAGAGTATCAAGTCGGCTGAAAACTTATACCCCGAAATATCAATCTCATACTTCGGACAGAATTGATTCACAGGAATCTTCTCTTGGTTCGCAATTACCACATTTACTACCTCGCTCAAAATCATTTTATCAAATTGAAGCTTATCAACAAAAGTTTCTGATATGAAAGATCTTGTTGCTCCCGAATCAATCAATACTTTAGCTTTGACATTATTGAGTAAAAGTGTACCTGTTATCACCTCAGAATTTTGAACAGCATCCTTCATCTTCTGATCAAATATCCTTGTTGTTGCTTGCGGGGTTGGTGTAGGTGGTGGAGGTAATGCCAATACCTCAGCTGGCACGCTCGCACTGGTACTTGCCACGTTCATTAGAGCTCTGACTGGTCCGGTTGCCTTGCACTCCCTAGCTATGTGTCCAGTCTTCCCACACCTATAACACGTAACTCCTGGCTTCGGCATCTTGCACTCATTCGCCAAATGCCCCTTCTAGTTACACCTATAGCAGGTCATGCTCAGTTTATTGCACACTCCAGGGTGCCTTCTTCCACAGTGCTTGCATTCTGGTCTCTAGAACCTGTTTTCTCCAACTTGGCCTTGGCTTGTCTGGTTGTTCCCCTTTGATTCTTGCCTTTTGCCCAAATTTCCCTTCTTTTGAAAATTTCCGCCCTTATGGAATCCGATCCTATTTACATTCCGATCTTGTGAACTTTCGGCTTCAGACTTTTCTCCATAAAATGGAACCTTCCTCTTCTTGTTATCCCTTTCCTTCTTTGACCGCGTCCCATTATTCTCAATCAGAGCAGCTTTCTGTACTACTCCCGCATAGGTTTCAAGTTCAAACATAGCCACTCTATCTCTGATCCAAGGCTCCAATCCTTGCTGAAATTTCTTTACTTTTTCCTCCTCAGTGCTGGTATACTTTGTCACAAACCTTGACAACTCAGTGAACTTCTTCTCATACTCCAGTACAGTCAAGTTCCCTTGCTTCAACTCCAAAAATTTAAGCTCCATCTGATTCTGCATGTACTTAGGGTAATACTTTTCCAGAAATAACTTCTTAAATCTCTCCCAAGAAACCTGCTGAGTTACTTCCATAGCTTTTACTGATTCCCACCAATAGATGACTTCGCCCTTCAAGAAGTAAGTAGCATATGGCGTCTTCTGATCTTCTCCTAATTATACCAACTCAAAAGCCCTTTCCATTTCCTTAATCCATGTGTTATCTATTACTGGATCAGTGGTATCATGAAATACAGGTGGATTCACATTCTGAAATGCCTTGAAAGTGACAACTTGTCTAGGTGGTACGGGTGGTTCAGGTGGTTGGTGTGGTTCACGGTTATCTTGGTTTTCAATTCGTTGTTGAAGAGTTAGTTGTTGTTGAGCTATAGCATTGGTTTGTTGTTGCAAAGTTTCCAGTAATCGAAGAATATTTGGGTCTGTGGTAGATGTGGTTGTTGGGTTCTTCTTTTTGGGAGGCATGATCCTGAAATAAGACTTATATCAAAATAGATATGAATAATAAAATAATTTGAGGGTATCGCATGGCATTCTTGTTTACTTATGAGGTCAAGTTTCAAATTAAGCTGATATGGCGATGCATATAAAAGCGTAAAATAACAGTTGAGAGCAAATGGAACAATAGTGCATGATTATTGAAATTTAAAGGTCACAATACATCAGGATTAGGACAAAGTCTGATTCTAGGAACAACAGGCTTATTTAAAGGAAATAACGGAAACAACTGGGAATTTTACGGAGTCTGATAGTACAACAACATGAAAAGGTAAGTGGAAAGAACTAAGGCTCCACTCCATCTGAACGGGGCTTGGTAGTCTTTTCCTCTCGAAGCGTCTTCACAATGCTCTGGAGCTCATCCACCACCATCTGAATGACATACTGGCTGGTGCGATCCCGGTGCGCTGGCATCTCCTCAAGCTTAGTGTTGACGTACTGTACCAAGGTCTCAAGTCTCGCAGTCATCTGCTCCTTGGGCTTACCTTCATAGTTTCGGCTGTCCGGGTACACGTTCTTCAGTCGGTCTATCAGTCGGTCGTACTTGCCCTGAAGCATGTCAAACTCGCGCCTCAACTCAGCATACACGGAGAAAGCAATAGTGTCGTCCGACCCAGAGGATGACGAGGAATGCGCCCTTTGCTGACAACCAATAAGAGGAGTATTAATAATAAATTTACTTAACCTACTCTCTCGCATATTATCTATAACCTATACATATACCCTATAACCTATTTGGGCTGTCCAGGGACTCTAAACCGTAGCTCTGATACCAAAACCTGTCACACCCCAACTTTACCAATAATTTAAATATAACTATTACAACATTTTAAAAGAAGTAAACATAACCAAATCCAAGATCTTACAGTTTAGGGTTTGGAACAGCCCAACACTACCATCTATTACAACTGATTTTAATATCGAGTCCTCACACAAACTACCATCTCTTATTCTACCTGAGCTCGAACATAAGCATCAGCATCACAGGTCTTACGGGTGGTCTGCTTGAATCTAACCATAGCTGCTAGCTGTAATATCAGGGTAAAGCAAGGAGTGAGCCAAATACTCGACAAGTGCTAAACAGTACGATACAAAACATAAATCGAGATATACATTAAAGAATGATAATGGGAAGACATAACCAATGATAACGAGAGATAAAACTTTGGGTGATGGCATCATTTTGCTTGTCTCAAAACAATTTCAAAATCACATCTCAATTAAAATCATTTTATGACGCTACGGATTACAGCCGGTGATCAGCCGCGAAGTAATCCCGAACCTCACTGGGTTCTAAAACATTAATGGGATCCCTAGGCAACTTTTAAGCCTAATATAAGTGTGGAAATGACTCGCGTGTCAGTCCAGATCCACTATTCAGAGAAAACATTTATCCCCGTTTGGGACTGAAAATCCACATATTAATCATTTTAAAAATCGATGCCGATTTATGACAAAATCTCTTTTGACCGTAAACATTTTTATCAAGGGATTATAGATCAACTCGAAACACGGGAAATATGGTACTAAATCTCAGGGCCATGATCCACTAAACTTTACTCTATTAGGGTAACTGAAAGGTTTTCATATATCAAAACTTGGACAAGGAAATTTAGTGAGGCTATTGGATATTATGAAGGGGTAATGCCAAACTGGGCTTAAAGCAATGGTTTCTCGTCAAGGTGCAAGTGCTAGATCATCAAGAAGATAAACATCATGAATACTAAGGGTGTTAAGGTATGAAGAAATGATCTTTAACTCAGGATATATCAGAATTGTCAAGCTTTAGGATAAGAAAGAGAGGTATCAATCAATGAGGAACAACTTTGATAAATATCTGGCTTTCAGGTATCAAGGTAAGGTTCTATAGGGGTTCAAGTATCAGGATGAGATATCAATACTTAGGAATCATTAGCATGGTAATCAAGAGGATCAACCAAGTGCTATAACAACTCTTTATTTTATCATGGCATTCAAAATTACTTTAATATACTATCATGATAAGACTTTTGAACTACTTGCAATACGTACTCGAGGGTTCATGGCATTTCTATATGATTCAAGATAAACATAAGATACGCTTGATTTAAATATATCAAAATGACTCAGGATAGTTGCATCAATATATATGAGCTATTTGCAGTGAATACGAAAGACAAGTTGAATCACTTGCCTTGAGGAAGGATGGCCTGGTCTGACTGGTAGGAGCAACGAGAAGCTTCACTTGACCTTTATGGCAAGTTTACCCTCGTCTCGAGATCCTACATAAATAATAATCCCCATTATAATATATTCTCACCAACTTAACCTATTTACAACCCGAATTTAAATACGGATGGCACTTAGGCCTATATGCACTTAATTTATATTCACCTTAAAAATATAATTGCACACATAGCCGCATATACTCACATATCATATTTTAATACCAAATAATACCACATACACCATAATGCAACACTAGGCTTGGATGATCTCGACTCACAACTTAAGTCACTTGGTCGCTAAACTAGACAAAGTCTTCAAATTTTGGCTTCCTAACTCGATGTGCCTTTACTAAACTATCCAAGACCTATTGACCCTCACTTGGGCCTTTTGCTCTACTGACCTTACACTATCTTACAACTATGGTGGTCAACCTAGATCTCACTCCTAAGTATTCTAAAACTAGGCGATAAGTGAAAGTGCTCACTGGTATAAATTTCAGAATGACATCTATGGTTTCTTGAGTGCATTAGACACCCTTAAACTACAAGTTTTCCTTCAAAACTATCACACAAGACTCTCCTGACCTCAGGGCATCTCCCAAACTTGATGTGGCTCAAGGGCCTGGCTTGGGCCTTCTTGGGCCTAAGCTTAAAGTCCAAGGTTCCCCTGTTTTCCTGGGAAGAAAACGTCCTGACTTGAATTAACTTGTGACACATGGTTCTAACTCATATCCTATGAAATATGGTTGGAAACACTTCACTGACACTTCCTCTAACTAAGGCCCAACAGGGCCTAATGAGGGCCTACCCATGACATGGTCAAATCTCCCTATTTCTAAGTTGCAATAAAACTGTCCCCTGCTGGACAGATTTTGTTATTCTACTTGTGCACCTAACCAAACGACTTGCAAACCTACAACCAACTCCTATAACCTTTTATATACTCCTAATACTAACTTCTGGTGGCTTGGGCCTCAAATTGCACATCAATGACATGGTCAAAACTCACTCTAAACCTCACGGTACTAAACTGATTTTCTGCAGAAACTAAGACTCTTCTTTCTCCAAGGTTTTTACTTGACAAACTCAACCACCAACAACCCAATACCCAAACCAAGACTTAAACATGGTGATCTACTGAATTAACTCCCTTACACTCAAAATAATCTTGGTGAATATCATCCTTACCTAAGGTGCAATCATGGAAAAACAAAGGAAATCACATTGCACAATTTACAAGTCATCAAGTTTTTGAAACAACAAGTTATGTATTTTTATAATATATACACGAATTATTACCATACATCAAGGAGCACTAATCAAAATTAACACCTTATTCCTACTAAAACTAAAGCTTACTAACAAAATCTTTCCAAATGATCAAAATATTCCAACATTCCAAGAGAAATTTACATGCATGCATGTCTTCGAGTTTTACCAATCAAAGCAACATGTTTTCTAAATATATTTTACCATGAAATTGACATGCAAGCCTAGCATGCAAAGGGTTTTATCAAGACTTCACTAAGATTTTCATGTTATCATCACAAAAACACACAAAGTGGAACATGACAACCAAAACACCATCCATTCGGCTCCTATCAAGTCATGGCCGAATGGATTAGGGTGAAAACAACAATTGCATGAGTGTAGCATACTCATGTCTAGCCATTCTCAACCCTTTGCTACTATAACTCATGGTTAAAGCCTTGAATTCACAAGAATCAAGGATATTCACGTGAAGTTTTAACAAAACACCACCATGCAAGGTCAACACATAAGTTTTTCTACTCTAAACTCTTAAGATATACAAGAACAACATGTAGGGAGTAGGATTACTTGATAATAGGATGATTGTTTGAGTGAGAAATGAAGAAAGAAGGGGATGGGGGCTCGGTTTTTGGGAATTGCCGAGAGGGGAAGGGGGAAAGCCGAGAGGGAGGGGGAGGAAGGAGATGAGAGTGAAGTGGTGGGGTGAAGTGAAGTGGTGATCACTTCCTTGAGTTGTTTTTATGTCTTGATTTGACTATATTGTGAGTGGGTTTGAGAAATGACAAGGGTAATCCTTCTAGCTAGAATTAAGCTAACTTGCATGCAAGGTCAAGGAGGTAATTTGGCTATTAGTTCATGAGTTAGTGGGTTTGGAATTGTCCTCTTTGTCCTTGAAAAGAATGAAAGGGTGGTTTGCATGCAAGGGCTTCCTTGTAATTTGCTAATTATGACAACTAAAATTTATAAAGATTTATTTTTATAAAATAAAATACAAGTTCAAAAATTATAAAATTTATACCATAAAATAACTTGGATTTTTAGAAATTGTATAAAACCAATTTTGAAATTTGTGAACAAAATGACTTTTAAAAAGAAATTTATTCAAGGTTTAAAATATTTCTTATAAATCAAAAATAAAAGAAATAAATAAACTTTTGCTTTGAAAAATCATATACCACATAAAGCAAATTTAGGACGCAGAAATTTTCATTCACACAAGCATACAATAGTTGAATATATTAGCATTCGGCTTTAAAATTGCACCAAATTTACAAATAATATTACACGAAAATGCCGGTTGTAACATGAGTCACTACTGCTTATCAAAATTTATGCTATTATCAGAGTATTTCTCTAGTAATCAGAGAATGTGAAAAGTCACCAAGAAAATTTTATTTTGCTTTTCTAATGCATATTACTTAATACCAGCAATGCACTTGGGTCTTCCCTTCCATATACATTTTTCTCTAGATCTCAAAGGAGTACCTGATATTTATTTCTTTTCTTTACTTTTTCTTTTGATAAGTGAGGCTTATCAGCACTTAGTACGTCCATAAGATTTACCAACATCAGAACTTAACAGATAAGAAGCACTATTCTAGTTTTTGACTTAGTAATAAGATACACAAAGTAAACCTAACCAAGCTCAATATCAGAATTTTCTTGTGTTAAAATATTTCCACATAAACAATTACTTCAAACATGGGATCATTAGTATATTAGAGACTACTAGGTCATCATCTAGCACAATTATCCTCATTAGATTGAATAGTCACAGAAACATTCATATCACTATCAGAGTTTAGAAATTCACATCAGACAACAATCAGCACTTAAGTAAATTACAATTTAAGAACAGATTACATAAAGATAGTAATATCTGTAAATACTGATTATAAAGTCTGATGAATCAGAACATAAACTAAGCAGATTTAGAGAAAGAACCTGAAAACATTCCAAGTTCATTTACCAATCTTGTAAAATTAGCTTCACATAGTGGTTTTGTGAAGATATCTGCTAGTTGTTGATCTTTTGGAACAAAATGCAATTCCACTGTATCTTCCATCACATGCTCCCTTATGAAGTGGTACCTAATGCTGATGTGCTTTGTCATTGAGTGCTGAACTGAATTACTTGTCATAGCAATAACACTTTGATTATCACAATAAATAGGGATTTTAGAAAATTCTAACCCATAATCCAGTAACTGATTCTTCATCCAAAGAATCTGTGCATAACAGCTTCATGCAGCAATGTACTCTGCCTCTGTACTTGATGTGGAAATTGACTTGTTTCTTGCTAAACCAAGAAATTAATATGCCTCCAAGAAATTAGCAGCTTCCACTTGTGCTTTTCCTGTCAATTTTGCACCCTGCATCTGAGTAACCTATTAGCTTAAAGTCTGATTCCCTAGGATACCACAATCCTAAATCACCTGTACCCTTAAAGTACTTGAAAATTCTTTTTACAGCTGTTAAGTGAGGTTCTCTTGGATCTTCTTGAAATCTTGTACAAAGACAGGTAACATACATTATATTAGGTCTACTTGCAGTTAGATAGAGTAATGAGCCAATCATACCTCTGTAATCAGTAATATCTACTGATGTACCATTATCCTTATCCAATTTTATTACAGTGGCCATATGAGTGGATGCACTTGAACAGTCTTGCATTCCAAATTTCTTCAACAAATTTCTGGTGTACTTAGATTGACAAATAAAATTTACTTCTTCATTCTGCTTGACTTGAAGGCCCAGAAAATAACTAAGTTCTCCCATCATACTCATTTGATATCTTGACTACATTAGCTTGGCAAACCTTATACAAAGTCTATCATTTGTAGAACCAAAAATGATATCATCAACATATATCTGTACCAAAAGTAAGTCCTTTCCATGGTTGAGATAGAATAGAGTTTTGTCAATAGTCCCTCTGACAAATCCACTTTCCAGAAAAAACTGAGCTAATGTCTCATACCATGCTCTTGGAGATTGCTTAAGGCCATAAAGTGCTTTATCAAGTCTGTAGACATGACTAGGAAATTTTGAATCTACAAAACCTGGAGGTTGTTCAACATATACTTCTTCTTCTAATTATTCATTAAAAAAAGCACTTTTCATATCCATTTGAAAGACTGTAAACTTTTTGTGAGCAGCATAAGCCAAAAATATCCTTATGGCTTTCAATCTAGCAACTGGTGCAAATGTTTCATCATAATCAATTCCCTCTTATTGAGAATATCCTTATGCAACCAGCCTTGCTTTATTTCTTGTAATTATGCCATCACTATCAGTTTTGTTTCTGAACACCCACTTTGTACCAACAACAGATCTGTTCTTTGGTCTTGGCACTAGGGTCCAGACTTTATTTCTTTTAAATTCATTTAACTCTTCCTGCATTGCTTGCACTCAATCAGCATCTTGAAGAGCTTCTTCCACTTTCTTTGGTTCATCCTGAGAAAGAAAAGAATGATAGAGACATTCATTTGATGTTGCTGTTCTAGTTCTAATACCTGCTTCATGATCTCCAATAATCAAGTCAGGTGTATGTGCTTTACTCCACTTCCTTGCAGATGGAAGGTTATCTCTAGAACTGGATGCTCCCCCATGATCCATGCTGTCTCCATCAATATTTTCTGATACTCCCCCTGAAATTATGCTCTCTGCGTTGGATCCTTCAGAATTTGAGTTTCCAGAATTTTCAGAATTTGGCCCATCAGAACTTGATGAATCAGAATTTGAGTATCCATAATTATCAGAACTTGGCCCATCAGAACATGAAGAGCCTGTTCTAGGTTCTGATGCTTCTTGAGATGTAGTTGGATCTTCAATATGCTCCCCCTGCACAGGTACATTTTCCTTTGGCGTTGTCACCACAGTTTCAATAACATCAGAGTTTAACCCATCAGAGTTTGCAGTATCAGGATTTAGACTATCAGAATTTCCAAAATCAGAATTTAAAACTTCATTCTCAAATCTCAGCTGATCATGATTATTGAAATCTTCAAGTCCGGTAATCTTCTTATCATCAAAAGAGACATTGATAGATTCCATGACAGCCCTTGTTCTTAAATTGTAGACTCTGAAGGCTTTTGTGGAAAGTGGATATCCAACAAAAATTCCTTCATCAGCTTTTAGATCAAATTTGGATAGTTGCTCAGGATGAATCTTAAGAACAAACCACTTGCATCCAAATACATTAAAGTACTTTGGATTTGGCTTCTTTTTCTTCACCATCTCATATGGTGTTTTTCCATGCTTGTTGATAAGTATTGCATTCTGAGTAAAACAAGTAGTCTGCACAGCTTCAGCCCAAAAGTAGGTTGGTAACTTTGCTTCATCAAGCATAGTTCTTGCAGCTTCAATAAGACTTCTATTCTTTCCTTCAATAACTACATTTTTCCATGGAGTTTCAGGAGCAAAAAATTCCTGCTTTATTCCATGGTCTTTGCAGAACTCTTTCATAATCATATTCTTGAACTCAGTGCCATTATCACTTCTTATAATTTTCACAGAGTCTTTGACCAACTTATCCAGTTGTTTGACATGATCAATCAAGATAGATGCAGTTTCACTTTTTGTGTGCAAGAAATACACCCATGTGTATCTGGTAAACTCATCTACTATGACCATAGCATATTTCTTCTTTGCAATAGACATGACATTCACTGGACCAAATAGATCAAAATGTAGTAGGTGATAAGGCTCAAGAATTGAAGATTCAGTTTTGCTCTTGAATGAAGTTTTTCTTTGTTTTTCCTTTTGACATGAATCACAGAGGCCATCAGGAGCAAATACTGATTTTGGAAGTCCTCTCACAAGATCTTTCTTGACCAGTTCATTTATATTGTTAAAATTTAAATGAGAGAGTTTCTTATGCCAATCCCAGCTTTCTTCAATTGATGCTCTACTTAACAGACAGATTGCAGAACCATCAGAACTTGTTGAAAGCTTGGCTTCATAAATGTTACCATGCATGTATCCCTTTAGAACAACTTTTCCTGTAATTTTGCTTACAACTTCACAGTGTTCTTCAAAGAAATCCACATGATAACCTATGTCACAGATTTGACTAACACTCAGAATATTGTGTTTAAGTCTTGAGACTAGAGCTACTTTCTCAATGATGACATTCCCTAGATTGATATTTCCATATCCCAGAGTTTTTCCCATGTTGCCATCTCCATAAGAAACTCCTGGGCCAGCTTTCTCCACAAAGTCTGATAGCGGGGCTTTATTTCCAGTCATATGTCCTGAACATCCACTGTCCAGAACTAGGATGTTTTTCCTGTTGCCCTGTAATCACAAAGACCACTAATGATTAGTTTTAAGGACCCATACTTGCTTGGATCCTTTGGCCTTATTAAGTTTGTTAACATTTGCAGCGGATTTAACATCAGAGTTTATGTTAACATTTTTCTTATCAGAATTTACGGTATCAGACTTTGCATCAGAACTTACACTAGAAGGAATAATGCTAACTTTCTTTAAAGAAGGTATTATTTGATAATAATCGTAGTACAAACTATAATATTCCTTACAAGTATAAATGGAATGCCATAAACTACCACAATGAAAACAAAGATTTTGTGGCATAAACCTAACAGACTGGCTCTTAACTCCTGACTTAGAAGGTAAGGAGTTTATATTCTTATTCTTCCTGCAAAAAGAAGCCAGATGGTTAGAATTTCCACAGTTATAGCATTTCTTCTAGGAGCATTAGGAACAGGCATATAATTATTGCTTTTATTCACACCTTCCTTTCCATTCCTATTTTTCCTAGGTGGCTTTACCTTGTTTACATTCTTAATCTCTTTCAGCTTATACGTAAGCTGGTTCATTGTCATTAAGCCTATGTTAACTTTAGCTGGTTTATCCTGTTTTAGCTTACCAGAAGTTGACTCTGCCTTAACTTCTGTCTCAATATCTTTCATCTTTTCAGAATCAGACTTTACAGTTTTAGCTTCAAACTTAACAGGATTTACCTTTGGCTTATTAGTATATTTAACAATAATTGGCTTAATTTGTTCAGTTCCTGTTTCACTTTTGTCATCTCCATAACCTAAGCCCTCTTTCCAGTTTCCACTACTTAGTAAATTCTGAGTTGTTCTACCAGAGTTAGTCCAAGTCCTGATAATCTCTCTTTCTTTTTCTAACTCAATTTTTAGAGATTGATTCAATTTTAACACTTCATCTCTAACATAAAAAGCATCATCTCTTTCTTTCTGAGTTTGATGGAACATAACTAAGTCCTTTTCTAAATAGTCATTCCTTTTCTTAAAAGCCAGATTTTCAGAAGTTAACCTATCACAAGTTAAAGTCTGATCTCTATAGCTAATGAATATGGTTTTAAGATAAGATCTCAACTCAGTAATATCATCAGTATGAAAAACATAAGTTGTTTGAGGTACCTTTGACTCAGCAGCTTCAGAACTGCTATCAGCATTTGCCATCAAGGCATAGTTCACCTCATTTTCAGAATCTGAAGTGTCTATCCAACTTTTCTTCTTTATGACAAGTGCCTTGCCTTTGTCACTTTTTCCTTTCTTGCAGTCAGGAGATATGTGGCCTTTCTCACCATAATTGTAGTATTTAACATTTGAGTAATCTCGTCTGTCAGACTTTCCTGCTTTGCCTTCAGATTTTCGGAATCCCTTCTTATCAGAACTTCCACTTTTCCTGGAAAACTTCCTTCCCTTTCTGAATTTCTTGTAGGCTATCTTTGTGATGCCCTTCACCATTAGTGCACATAATTTCATCATCTCTTCATCAACATCCATCTCATATAGACTTTCAGTTTCTGAATCATCATCATCAGAACTTGATAAGTCTGAATCAGACTTTATGATGAGAGCCTTTCTTTTGCCTTTCTTTGAAAGAGCCACTTTGGGGGATTCCTCCTCAGCCTTAAGAGCAACTGTTCTTCACTTTCTTCCATGTCTCTTTCTTCTTTGATCCATCTTAAGTTCATGAGTTTTGAGCATACCATAAATTTTATTAAGAGTAGTTTCATCAAGAGCATAGTTGTCTCTTATAGTTGTTGCCTTCAAATCCCAACTTTCAGGAAGAGCTAAAAGGAATTTAAGATTAGTATCTTCAAGATCATATTCCTTATCCACCAGTGATAGATCATTCAAGAGTTTTACAAATCTGTCATATAAACCAGTTAATGACTCATCGGGTTTTGAGTCAAAGTGCTCATACTCTTGTGTGAGTATAGTCCTCCTGTTCTTCTTAATTGCATCAGTTCCCTGGCATCTTGTTTCCAAGCCATCCCATATCTCCTTTGCAGTCTTGCAGTTAATTACCCTGTTTGACATGACATTATCAATGGCACTATGCAACAAATGCCTTACCTTTGCATCCTTGGCAATAGTTGAGATATGTTCAGCTGTATATTCACTTTTCTCCTTTGGTACGGCCTTTGCTGGCTGATCTGCAACTACAACAGAGAGCTTGGTTGGCTTATGTGGTCCTTCTTTAATTATGTCAAGGTATTCTGGATCTGTAGCTTCCAGAAACATAATCATCCTCACTTTTCATATGGGATACTCAGAAGGTCTCATTATGGGAACCCTAATAGTCTCATATCGATTATGGATTTGAGTCTTTGGAGTTTCTTCAGTTTTGGTGGGCTTGGTTGGAGTTTGTTCTTCTTGAGACATGATTGTTTTTGGATCTTTACTGTATATGTGTTAACAGATTGGCTCTGATACCACTTGTTAGGTCACACACACTGTAGAAGGAGGTTGAATGCAGTGTATACTATAATCAAATCGAATTAAGAACACAAGTATGAAACACATAATAATCTTATTAATAAAACAGTATTGCAATGGAACCGTTCTCTCTCAGTGATGAACAAATATCACGAGAGCTGCTAGGGTTACAAAGAATAATATTCTCGATAATAATAACACATATAGTGTAAACCCTATGATGTGTTTATATAGACACACATTTACAAGATAATCTTATAATTGATATCGAATATAAGTCTGTATCCTAAAATATATCAATTAGTTATCTTTTCCTCAAAGTATTTTATTCTTCATAGAATTCTTCTCCATGCATATCTCTTCTTGTTTTAGTCTTGATCTTCTTTCCTTTCAATCAGCCGCCTTCCTTATCTGAATGTTTTCTTAAGTCCTGATATTATCTCCTGATAAATATCGTCTGATATCTTAAGTTTTGATAACTTAAGTTCTGATATCTTAAGTTCTGACTTCAGTATAAGTACTGATTTCCAGTTAAGTCCTGATTTGTCCTATTAGTCAAGATCTGAAAACTAAACACAAATCATTATTAGAAATGACATCACAAATATATATAACAAATTGTTCTAGTTATTTCACCATCGGTTGTTTAGATAACTCTAGACCATGAGAAATGGAGAGTTATGTTGTAAGAATGTCGTTTGATTTGACTAATTTGATTTAAAATTATTTTTATGGATTGGATGGTTGTGTAAGAGGCTGTGGCGGCGGTCCAGTGTGAGCTAGGTATTATACAAGATATAATACCTTGCTAGGCTGATATGTGCCTTGGGTACCCCTTTGTTTAGTTGGATATGCTTCTGCATACCGGTGTTGCTCCACGGCCGATCACCGGCGGCAACATACCGTCGTTCGAGGATTCTAATCCAAAACAAAAAGATATATAAAAATGTTGTTTATTATCAAAACTTATATCAGATTTTTGATATTGCTCAGGTATTGTTGTTAGGTTTTGTTGTTCAGATTTATTATTGTTGTTATTTTAAATCATAATTTATATACTGCTTGTTAAGCATTTTCTTTCGCTCATACTTGTTTATTATTCTGACTCTTTAGCTAGGTCAAAACAGGCCTGAGTACCGGGTTTGACCAGAAGTTGAGTGCTTGTAAATAGTTTGGTGTGTTTTCCAGGTAGACTGTTTGGGACGCTTGAAAAGTCTAAAGGTTTGTAATAAAATTTGAATAGTTTGTAAAACTAAATAGACTTATGGTTTGTAATAACATTTGGTTTGTATTAGTATCTGTTTCATACTATAACCTATGATTGATCCAGTTGCATGCAAGGGGTCATATTTATTATTTTATTCCGATGTGCCTATTTTAGTTTTGTTTATCGGTTAGTGACCCCCAAATCTAGACCCCGGGTTTGGAGGGCGTCACAGGTTGGTATCTGAGCTACAGGTTATGGTCACTGAGACAGGCTTAGGATTGTTATAAGTGAGTTATAGGAGGATCACATAAGATATGCGCGTGTAGTTTAACTCTTATAGAGTTAAGATTATGTTATTGGGGTGGTTTATAGTTAAGTTGTTCAGATTCTCTGTTTTGCGTTTAGCTCTAGGCCTTTGTGCCATTGTTTTGCTATTTGTTGATTTCCGAGTATAGTAAGAAGTGATAAAAGAGGCAGGAAGGTTGTGTTACAACCCTATCCACCATTTTTTGGTTTATTTGAGATTTTGAGCAAGAGTTGAAAGGGTTTGGATAATTCTTTATTAATTTTCTTTGTGTTATTATTCACGAGAGAATAAGCAGGATTATGTGATAATCATGTCGTATGTGTTAATATGGTAGCAAGTTTATAATATTTTGGAAAAGATATCATGCTTGAGAATTTTGATATGCTAAAGGATTGCTACATATTTGACACAATGCTTGACATATTATTATATATGTTACTTGTTTCTTACCAGAATAATGGCACCAAAGAGGAGAAGTAATTCAGGAGAGGATCATACCGAAAGCCGTACAGATCCAATGATTGTCCAGATGTTGGGACTGATGCAGCAACAGATGTTGCATCTTACGCAGCAGCAAGAGCAGCAATAACAGCAACATCAGCAGCAAGTAGCAGCACCACCTGCACTAACTCTTAAGCAATTTCAAGCTGTGAAGCCACCTGAGTTCAAGGGAAGTGTTGATCCCTTGGAAGCCAATGCATGGATTAAAGAGATTGAGAAGGCTTTTGACTTAGTTGGAGCAAGAGCTGAACAGAAAACCAAATTTTCCAGCTAATTTCTGAAAGGCGGGGCAAACTATTGGTGGGAATCCACGCGAGCATTGGAAGGAGGTGAGTTTGTAACTTGGGAGAGATTTACAGAGTTGTTCCTGGATAAGTATTTCCCGAGGTACATGAAGAATCAAATGGAGATCAATTTCTTGAACCTGACCCAGGGTGATCTTACTGTTGCTGAGTATGAAGCTAAGTTTACTGAGTTGGCGAGGTTTATGCCAGACCAGGTTGATACAGATGAAAAGAAAGCAAGAAGATTTGAGCAGGGATTGAAATTTTAGATTCAGAACAGAGTGGCCATGTTTGAGTTGACTCATATGTGGTATTGGTTCAGAAAGCGATGGTGATTAAAAGTAGAAGTGACATGTCTCAGAGAGAAAAGGATGGAAAAAAAAAAGAAAAATAGAAACCTCAGGAGGAGGTCAGCAACAAGGTAATTTCCAGGGCCGTTTCAAAAGAAGGCCAGAGTTTCAGGGTAACAAGAATGTGGGATTCAGAAGACGATAATCAGGAAATGGAGGATAATGTAGCCGCTTTCAGAATTCAGATCAACAAAGGTCCAATCGTCCACCAGTGGAAGAATGTAAGTTTTGTGGTAGAAGACACTTTGGGATTTGTAAGGCTGTGTTGTGTTATAAGTGCAATCAGAAGGGACATTATGCTAATGAGTGTCGAAGTCAGACTACAACCCAAATATCAGGAACAATATGTTTTAAATGTTGAAAGATGGGGCATATTGCCAGAGACTGCCAAATAACTGATCCATCAGCTAATGCGGCAAGGATTGAAGGACCACCAGCAAAGAACCAGCCAAAGGCCAGAACATTCAACATGACTATGAAGGATGCTGTTCAGAGTTCAGACGTGGTTGCAGGTATGCTTCCAGTCAAATCCGTAGATGCTAAAGTTTTAACTGATTCTGGAGCTACAAGGTCATTTATTTCTCAAGATTTTGTCGATAAACTGCATTGTGAAGTTAAATTATTAGAAAAAGCGTTAATGCTAGATTTAGTTAATAAGAACCAAGTTCCCGTCGACCATGTATGTCCAAGGTATGACATTGAGATAGCGGGACATCATTTTTATGCCAACTTAATACCTTTTAAGTTGGGAGAATTTGATGTTATCTTAGGAATGGATTGGTTGTCAGAGAATAACGCTCAGATTGATTGTAAGAATAGGAAAGTGAGACTGCAGACATTGGATAATAAGAAGAAGGTGATATTTCGAGGAAGTAAGCAGGAAAAGAAGTTCTTAACGATAGCTCAAGCAAAGAAGTTATTGCATCAGAACTGCGAGGCGTATTTGGCCCATATGATAGACACCAGCAAAGAAGTTCCAGCACAAGAAGCAATTCCAGTTGTCAATGAGTTTCCAGATGTATTTCTAGACGATCTTCCAGGATTACCTCCCGACAGAGAAATTGAATTTGCGATTGACTTAACACCCGGAACAGAACCAGTTTCTAAAGCTCCTTATCGAATGGCACCAATGGAGATGAAGGAATTGGCAATTCAACTGCAAGATCTTTTGGAGAAAGGAGTTATAAGACCCAGTATATCTTCGTGGGGCGCACCAATATTATTTGTCAAAAAGAAAGACGGAAGTATGCAATTGTGTATAAATTATCGAGAATTGAATAAGCTGGCCATTAAGAACAAGTATTCGTTGCCGAGGATTGATGATTTATTTGTCCAACTGAAAGGCGTTGTATGGTATTCTAAGATTGATTTAAGATCCAGATATCATCAACTGAAGATAAAGCCAAAATACATACCTAAGACAACATTCAAAACTAGATATGGACATTATGAGTTTTTGGTAATGGCAGTTGGATTAACCAACGCACCGGCAGCTTTTATGGATCTAATGAATCGATTATTCAAGAAATATTTGGATAAATTCATGATTGTGTTCATAGACGACATTCTGATCTATTCCAAGATGGAAGAAGAGCATGCAGAGCATTTGAGAATAGTTTTGGAGAGACTACGACAGGAGAAATTGTACGCAAAGTTTTCCAAGTGTGAATTTTGGTTAAAAGAAGTACGATTCCTTGGGCACGTAATTAGCAATAAAGGAGTGGAAGTAGATCCCTCAAAGATTGAAGCTATAATCAACTGGGAGAAACCAAAAACACCAACAGAGGTAAGAAGTTTCATGGGATTGGCAGGTTATTATAGGAGATTTGTACTAGATTTTACGAAGATAGCTATGCCATTAACAAAGCTCACCACAAAGAACCAGAAATTTGAATGGAACTAGAAATGCGAATAGAGTTTCCAGGAATTAAAGAACAGATTAGTATCTTCTCCAGTGCTAGTCTTATTAGATGATCAAGGAAATTTTATGATCTACAGCGACGCGTCGTACAAAGGATTGAGATGTGTTTTGATGCAGCATGACAAAGTGATAGCCTACGCTTCAAGATAACTGAAACCACGCGAAGAGAAGTATCCAACTCATGATCTTGAATTAGCAGCTATAGTGTTTGCATTGAAGATATAGGAGGTATTATCTGTATGGGGGAAAAGTAGTGAGATCTACACGGACCATAAGAGTTTAAAGTATATCTTTACCCAGAAAGAATTGAACATGAGGCAGAGAAGATGGCTGGAACTGATTAAGGACTATAACTGTACCATCAACTATCATCCAGGAAAAGCAAATATGGTGGCAAATGCTTTGAGCAGAAAAAAAGGTTAAACATGATCACTTCATCTGAGGAATTGATCAAGGAATTTGAGAAGCTTGAAATAGAGGTCAGTATTTCAAGTGAGTCTACCGATATGTTTTGTGCAATGTCTTTTCAACCAGAATTATTAGAAAAAATAAGGAGATGTCAGGAAGAAGTAAAGAGCCATGCCCAAGAAGAGTTGAAAGGAGAAGAGAAAGGGAGTCAAAAGGATGATAAAGGAATCTTAAGATTTTCCTCTCGAATATGGATACCTAATGTGACTGAACTGAAAGATGAAATTCTTCGAGACGCTCACAGCTCCAGATATCCAATTCATCGGGGAAGTACACAGATGTATAGAGACTTAAGAGAAAACTTTTGGTGGCCAAATATGAAGAAAGAAATTACGGAATGGGTAAGTAAGTGTTACACTTGCCAGCGAGTCAAAGCAGAACATCAAAGGCCCATTGGACTGTTATAACCATTGGACATTCCAGAATGGAAGTGGGAACATATTGTGATTGATTTTGTAGTTGGACTACGGAGGACCAGGGCAAATCATTATGCTATTTGGGTTATTATAGACAGATTGACAAAGTCAACGCATTTTCTTCCTATCAACGAAAGATTCTTATTGGATAAATTGGTTCAGCTATACCTGAAGGAAAATATGGTTCGACATGGAGTCCTAGTATCTATAGTTTCAGATAGAGATCCTCTCTTTAACTCAAGATTTTGGAAAAATTTCAAGATTGTCTCGGAACAAAGTTGAATATGAGTACCGCGTATCATCCGCAAACAGATTGTTAAAGTGAAAGGACAATTCAGACTATTGAAGATATGCTAAGGGTATGTGCTCTAGATTTTGAAGGAAGTTGGGATGAACATTTGCCATTAGTTGAATTCTCCTACAACAACAGTTACTATACCAGTATTGGAATGTTGTTGAGTGGCATTTATGACACTTTATTATGCTCCATAAAGCTTTGAATTGGTGTAATTGTACTCAAGTTGTTGGTATTTTAATGTGTTTTCTAGTGTTTTCGCATTTTCAGGCATTATCTAGGTAATCAGGTGAATTAGCATTATTTTGGTGCTAATTTGGTGTTAGGAAGGTGTTGGAATAAAAGTTCTTGGAAAGCCGGCTTAAATCAGCAATGAAAATAAAGAAATCAGAAGTTGATCCAGGGAGTTAGCGCGCCCGAGCTGTGATAGCGCGCGGCCGCGCCCAAAGTCTAGAAACTCAGCGCGCCTGCGCTGGTCAAGCGCGCGGCCACGCCAGGTCGAATTTGAAGAATCCTGATTCTAATGGGCTTTTGATCCAGAAGACTTCTACTCTGCATGGGGCTACTATATATACATAATTAAGTTTGTTTTTCAAGAGAGAGACATCAGAGAGCAAGGAGAAGGAGTAAAGAAGATCGTTTTAGCACAATTCAACCAAGGCGAAGAAGATATAGTTTTAACTTGTGATTCTTTGTTTAAGTTGTAACGTTGGATGCTAGTTTTCTTATTTTTGAACCTATACTCTTGTGTTATACTTTGTTTATTATTTGTTTATAAAGACTACGTTTATCATACCATGCTTTCATCGGGACCCACGTTGATGATGAGTCTGATTATGGGCTAATCGTTATCGTGGGTTCTAGCGGATTTATTTATGGATTTCTTTAGTTAATTTATTTCGATACCTTAGTGTGTGGTTATTGTATGATAACCTAGTATTGGTTGTGCTTATTCGTCTTATGAGCGTCGCGGACTTATAAGATAGCTTGTTAATTCTTAATGAAGCGAAAGTGAATTTAAGGGTTTAGAACTTGCCATGCTAGCATAGGTTCATGTGTTATTATTATGCATGATTCGTAGGTAATTTTAACCAACTTACTTGCCCTATATAATCACGATAGATAACTTGTGCGTTAAACTGTTATGTTGTCAAATTCTATAGACATATAGGGTCTCAATATAATTGGTGTCTATTTAGCTTCTATCTATTTTGTGGATGTCTGGTAGTATGGTATTCGTGCACCGAAAGTTGCGTTTATCAGTTTCGTGTTATCTTATTAGTGTCATCACCATTACATGCTAAGGCTAAGAACGAAAAGACTGTTGAATGAAGTATTTAATGAAGTTAGAATCCCATATTATCATATATATTAATTCAACCATTCTTATTCTTTTAGTTATAATTGTTAGTTAATTCTTAGTTGTAAAACCATCTCAATTTGTTAATCGTTTTAGCATTGAATAATAGCCATATCATTGTTGCATAAGTGTATAAATTATAAAGTTAACCTACACCAGTCTCTGTGGGAATGAATATGATTTATATCTTATACTACTTGCGAACGCGTATACTTGCGTGAATTTTAGCGCGTGTTTAGCGACTAACAAGTTTTTGGTACTGCTGCCGGGGACTCGGTGTTAAGTTTTAGTTTATGTGTTTATCATCAGTGGTCGTTAAAGTTCATTAACTTGGACATTGTTACTTATCTGTTTCCTTGTCTTATTTCAGGTACTCTAGCGAGTGTGTATGCATACGCGTTCGCGGTCTCGTAAGAGAACTCTGGATAAAGCCGAGGAAGAAGTTGTTGTGGTTCGAAGGGAAGTTTTTGAGGACGAAGAGAAGGTAGAAGAAGAAGAAAAAATCGAAGAACCAGCTTTAGTAGTGATGGGAGATCAAGCAGAAATTCCTAAGGCTTTGATGGACTATTCTCAGCCTAAGATCAATGACATTCAATGAAACATTATCAGACCAGCCATTTCGGCTAACGCTTTTGAGATCAAGTCAAGCACGATTCAGATGATACAGAACTCAGTTCAGTTTGGGGGTTCTCCTACTGAAGACCCCAACATGCACATCAGGAATTTCATCAAGATATGCGACACTTTCAAGTTCAATGGTGTGACTAAAGATGCTATTAAGCTGCGACTCTTCCCAATCTCTCTGAGGGATAAAGCAAAATGCTGGTTACATTCTCTACCACCAGGGTCTATCACCACATGGGAGGATCTGGCTCAAAAGTTTCTCACTAAATTCATCCCTATGGCGAAGACTGCTGCAATCAGGAATGCTCTTACTTAGTTTGCTCAACAAAGTGGTGAATCTCTGTGTGAGGCTTGGGATCGATATAAGGAGATGCTAAGAAAGTGCCCACACCATGGCATGCCTGATTGGATGATTATAAGATTGGGTGCTACTTCTAGACCCATGCTCGATGCAGCATCAGGAGGAGCCTTGTGGGCTAAGAGCTACAATGAAGCTTATGAATTGATTGAACTGATGGCTGCTAATGAATACCAGAATCCTTCTCATAGACTGACTTAGGAAAAGTAGCAGGAATTATGGAGTTGGATGCAGCAACTGCTATAGTTGCCTAACTTAAGGCTTTGACGATGAAGGTGGACACTTTGATTAATTATGGAGTTAATCAAATCACTAGTGTCTGTGAGCTTTGTGTTGGTTCCCACGAGACTGATTAGTGTGCTATTTCTAATGAATCAGCTCAGTTCCTGAGCAACTTTCAGCGATCACAACAACCTGTGCCAGCCACTTATCATCCCAACAACCGCAATTATCGTAATTTCAGGTGGAGCAACGCTCAGAATGCGGTTCAACATCCTTAATAGCAGTACCCAGCTAAGCAGTACAACCCCCTGGTTTTCAGCAACCGTAATATGCACCAAGGCGGCAACTTCAGCTACAACAAGCTAATGAAAAATCTGAATTAGAGGAGTTAAAACTTATGTGTAAGAGTCAAGCTGTTTCTATCAAGACCTTGGAGAATCAGATTGGACAAATTGCCAATGCCTTGCTAAATCGTCAACCTGGTACACTACCTAGTGACACTGAAAGTGCTAGGAAAGAGGGAAGCTAAGGAGCAGGTAAAGGCAATCACTTTGAGGTCTGGAAAGGTTGTGAATCCCGAACAAAATTGAAGTTTCGAATGAAGAAGCTGGGGCTGAAGAAGAAGTAGAGCAGCAGGAGGCAGAAGTGGAACCAAGGAAGACTACTGTTGAGCACACTCCTCCTGAGGGTAATACAGGGGAGAAACAGATCTATCCTCCACTACCTTTTCCTAAGCGGATGCAGAAGAAAAAGCTAGGATAAGCAATTTGAAAAGTTTCTGGAGGTGTTCAAGAACTTCATATCAACATACCTTTCGCTGAGGCTCTTGAGCAGATTCCTAGTTACGCAAAGTTCATGAAGGGTATACTCTCTCAGAAAGTGAAGCCATATGATTTAGAGACTGTCACTCTCACGGAGGAATGCAGTGTTATATTGCAATAGAAGTTGCCTCCACAGCTTAAAGATCCAGGAAGCTTCACTATTCCTATGCACTATTTAAAAAGTGTCTTTTGACAAATGCTTATGTGACTTGGGAGCTAGCATCAATCTGATGCCTTTGTCAATCTTCAAGAAGTTGAATTTGCCTGATCCAAAACCTGACTTATATGACTTTGCAGTTGGCCGACCGTTCTATTATATATCCGCGAGGTATTGTGGAGGATGTCTTTGTCAAGGTTGATAAACTCATCTTCCCTGCTGATTTTGTAATTCTGGATTTCGAGGAGGGTAAGAAGATTCCCATAATTTTGGGAAGACCTTTCTTGGCGACTGGCCGAACCTTGATAGATGTGCAAAAGGGTGAGCTTACAATGCAAGTGCTGGATCAGGATGTAACTTTTAATGTAGTTTAATGCTATGAAATTTCCTACGGAAAATGAGGAGTGCTTAAAAGTGGAGCTGGTCGATTCTGTGGTTACTTCAGAACTTGATCAATTGCTAAGGTCTGATGCCTTATAGAAGGCCTTGTTGGGGAATTCAGACAGTGAAGATGATGAAGGTAAAGAACAATTGCAATATCTCAATGCTTCTCCCTGTAAGAGGAAGATTGATATGCCTTTTGAATCTCTTGGAATGGAAGGAATTGAACAAAGCTCCTAAACGCCTCAAGCCATCTATTGAGGAAGCTCCCACTCTTGAGCTTAAGCCTTTACCTGAATATTTGAGGTATGCGTTTTTAGGTGATGCATCTACTTTGCCTGTTATTATTGCATCTGACCTTTCAGGTAGCGATGAGGAGAAGCTTTTAAGGATTCTAAGAGAGTGCAAATCGGAAATTGGATGGACCATAGCAGATATTAAGGGAATCAACCCTTCTTATTGTATGCATAAAATTATGCTAGAAGAAGGTAGCAAGCCTACGGTTTAGCAGCAAAGAACACTTAATCTGATCATGAAGGAAGTAGTGAAGAAGGAAATTCTTAAGTGGCTTGATGCAGGGATTATCTATCCCATTTCTGACAGTTCTTGGGTGATTCCAGTTCAGTGTGTACCGAAAAAGGGAGGTATCATGGTTGTTGCTAATGAGAAGAATGAGCTCATCCCTACTCGAACAGTCACGGGATGGAGAGTTTGTATGGACTACAGGAAGCTGAACAAGGCCACTAGGAAAAATTACTTCCCTCTACCTTTCATTGACCAGATGCTTGACCGAGTATTACTGTCTTCTGGATGGCTATTCGGGTTACAATCAGATTTGTATCTCCAGAACATCAGGAGAAGACTACCTCCACTTATCTATTTGGTACTTTTCGCCTTTAGACTAGTTTCTTTTGGTCTGTGTGGTGCGCCAACCACATTTCAGAGATGTATAATTGCCATCTTTTCTGATATGATTGGCCAGAATGTGGAGGTATTCATGGACGACTTCTCTGTATTTGGTGATTCTTTTGATGAATGCTTGCAGAATCTGGGACATGTTCTCAAGAGATATGTTGAGACCAACTTGGTTCTCAATTGGGAAAAATGTCACTTTATGGTGCGACAGGGCATTATTCTTGGGCACAAGGTATTTAGTAAAGGCCTTGAGGTGGACAAAGCCAAGGTGGGGGTTATTGAAAATCTTCCTCCACCAATTTCTGTTAAGGGAATTCGCAGTTGTCTTGGTCATGCGGGTTTCTATAGGTGTTTCATCAAGGACTTCTCTAAGATTTCGAAGCCATTGTGCAGTTTGCTAGAGAAAGATATCCCTTTCAAGTTCGTTGATGAGTGCCTTGCCTCTTTCGAGACATTGATGAAGAGATTAATCACGGCACCTGTCATAACTGCACCTGACAGGAATAAACCTCTTGAGATGATGTGTGATGCAAGTGACTATGCAGTTGGAGCAGTTCTTGGGCAGAGAAAGAACAACATATTTCATGTGGTCTACTACTGCTAGTAAGACCTTGAATGGTGCTCAACTGAATTATACTACTACGGAGAAAGAACTCTTGGCTATTGTCTATGATTTTGAGAAATTTCGATCTTATCTACTTGGGACTAAAGTAATGTTAGTCTCTAAACAGGCGCTAATAATACACACAAGTATACACGTTCGCAAGTAATATATAATTATTTCTAGTGCATCCCCACATAGACTGACTTTAGTTAACTAATTAATTTATGCACTTATTCACCAATGATATGGCTATTATTCAATGCTAAGACGAATAACAAATTGGGGTTTTGATTATAACTAAGAATTAAACTAACAATTATAACTAAGAGAATAAGAATGGTTGAATTAATATATATGATAAACATGGGATTCTAACTTCATTAAATACTTCATTCAATAGCTTTATTGTTCTTAACCTTAGCATGTAATGGTGATGACACTAATCAGATAACACAAAAATGATAAACGCCAACTTTCATTGCACGAATACCATACTACCAGATATCCACAAAATAGATAGAAGCTGAATAGACACCAATTTTATTGAGACCCTATATGTCTATAGAATTTGACAACATAAAGGTTTAAAGCACAAGTTATCTATCGTGGTTACATAGGGCAAGTAAGATGGTTAAAATTACCTACGAATCATGCATAACAATAACACATGAACCTATGCTAGCATGGCAAGTTCTAAATCCTTAAATTCATTATCGCTTCATTAAAGATTAACACGCTAACTTATAAGTTCACGACGCTCATAAGACAAATAAGCACAACCAATACTAGGTTATCATACAATCACCACACACTAAGGTATCAAAACAAATTAACTAAAGAAATCCATAAATAAATCCGCTAGAACCCCAAGATAACGATTAGCCCATAATCGGACTCATCATCAAGGTGGGTTCCGATGAAAACATGGTATAATAAACATAGTCTTTATACTGAATAAATAATAAAACCAAGTACGAAACAAGAGTAAGATTCGTGAATAAGAAAACTAGCATCCAAGTTACAACTTAGAACAAAAATTCACAAGTAAAAACAAGATCTTTTTCATTTTCATTGAATCATGCTAACACGGTCTTCTTACGGCTCTCCTTGTGCTCTGGTATATCCGTCTCTGTAAAAAACGTCATTTAATTAAGTATATATAGCAGCCCATGCAAGATAGAAGTCCTCCAATTATAAATGAACTAGAATCAGGATTCTGGGATCCCAACCCGGCGCGGGCGCGCGCTGATGAAGCGCGGGCGCGCTAGTTTTCTGACAAATGGGCGCGGCCGCGCGCTAGACCAGCGCGGGCGCGTCGTGCTTCCGGAGCTTTATTCTTTGGACATCATCCTAACACCATATTAGCACCAAAATAATGCTAATTCACCAGATTCTTAGAATAATGCCTGAAATGCAAAAACACTATAAAAATATATTAAAATACCAACTAACTGGTGTACATTTACACCAATTCAAAGCTTTACGGAGCGTAATAAAGTGTCTTAAATTCCACTCAACAAGTGACAGTTTTTACTGATCACGCTGCAATTCGTTATCTTGTGTCAAAAAAGGACTCGAAACCTAGATTAATTAGATGGGTTCTTTGGCTTCAAGAATTTGAATTAGAGATCAAGGACAGAAAGAGGACTGAAAATCAAGTTGCTGATCACCTATCTCGATTAGAAAAGCCTAATGCTACTTCACTGGACAAGTCACTGATAAATGAGTCTTTTCCCGATGAGCAGCTGTTTGGAGTGCAAGAGGAAGAACCGTGATTTGCAGACATTGTGAACTACCTTGTCAGTAACATCATGCCTCCCGACTTATCATACGCTCAAAGGAAGAAGTTTCTGCATGAAGTGAAGTGGTATGTGTGGGATGAACCATTTCTTTTTCGATAAGGAGCTGACCAAATCATCAGGAGATGTATTCTTTACAGCGAAACAGAGAGGATCTTGCGAGATTGCCACTCAACGGCTTATGGAGGACAATATGGTGGAGAAAAGACAGCATCTCGTATTCTTCAAGCAGGTTTCTTTTGGCCGAGCTTATTTAAAGATGCTCATCAATTCATTTTGAAATGTGATCAATGTTAACATGTGGGTAATATGTCCATGTGCTTCTCGAGGTTGAAGTCTTCGATGTTTGGGGAATTGACTTCATGGGGCCGTTTGTCTCATCTTGTAACAATCAGTATATCTTGTTGGCGGTCGATTATGTGTCGAAATAGGTTGAAGTTAAGGCATTGCCAATGAACGATACGAAGGTGATGCTTAATTTTCTTCACAAGCAGATATTCACAAGGTTTGGAACTCCAAGAGTCATAATCAGTGATGAGGGATCACATTTTTGCAACCGCAAGTTCACTGCTATGATGCAAAGGTATAATGTGAATCATCGCATTGTTACGGATTATCATCCTCAGAAAAATGGTCAAGCTGAGGTGTCTAACAGAGAGATTAAGCGCATCTTGGAAAAAGTTGTGTGTCCGTCGAGAAAAGACTGGTCTTTGAAGCTTGATGAAGTTGTGTGGGCTTATAGAATAACATATACACTACACCATAGATGGCCTATAGCAACATCAAAAAAATGTTACAACTGGCCAAAATAATGTTACCATAGCCATCCAAAAGACCTAAGGTAACATAAAAATTAAGTTGCTTTTTTTCGAGTTACCCTTGGCCCCTAAGGTAACATTACGTTTACCGTGGTGTAACATTGACATTTGTGTTATAATAGCAGTCAAAGGTAACATCAATCTGTGTCTATAGTATCACATTATGTACGTTACCTTTGCACTAAGATTTTCCAAAAAAAAATGGGGCCCACCAGTGGGGCCCATAGTGATGACGTGGCATGTAGGTTCACAGTGGTGATGTGGCATGTGAGTCCCACAGTGGTAGCATCAAATTTGTACCAGGGGTAACATTTTGAACAACCTACTCTAACACTTTATGAAGCTACTGTAATAATTTACCAGGAAGAAAAATGAAAAACTAATATCAAAAAGTTTGAAATCGACTGCAAAATTTGAAAATATATTACATTAATCTAATACATTCCAAATTTTATAATCTCAACTACATTCATAACCAGTCTACAATCTACAGAAATCACAATAAATTTAACCAATACAACCAACTAATCTACATCCCAAAACATGTTCCACTTCCTGCTAGTAGCTGCCGAGAACTTGACACGTATGCATTTATCAACAAATATATAGTCGTTAAAGCTGAAATGAGAATAAAAATAAAGGTTAGGCCATACAATACCCTATATATATACCCCATGCAAATGTATTGTACTTATATATTCTATAACAACTACTATTTTACACACCTGATGCATATATACATACAACATTAATGCTCCTGGGATTGAAGTAATATGAAATGTGATAGAATTTAGAAGTTCAAGTTTAAAACAGAGTCCACATAGGGAGCATATCCAGCAAAAGGAAGAGGATACCATCTCATTGACATCAAACGTAAATAAATTTACCAAGTCATTCACATATCAAATTTTCATAAAACAAGAAAATAAAACCTTATCACAACGTAAATGTAAACTAAATTATCTAAGTAAGCCTCTATCTCATCTTCCACTCCACTTGATTCATAAAAAAATGCTTGAATCTGAGAGTAGCTGCAAAAACATGTATTACATGTTACACTAGTTTACTATTGCCCTTTCTTTCTTTACAACAATTCTGACTTAACTTTTCAGAGCATATATGCATAGAAAGTATGAAAATATTTCAATATAGTCAAATTTTGGATATCTTATGCATTTGGATATCTTATACATGAAGGAGCCTCGATGGATTATGAAAATGTAACAAATACACATCCAAATAGAAAAAGGGATTAACTTAAATATTAAAGTGTTTAAAAAACAACTCACCTTGAATATCTTTGTTTGCTGCTTCAGCCAACTGGAAAGAATCAGGCATGTTGTCCCCTTCCGAACAATAGCATAATAAGCAAGTGACCTTCAAACATATGGCCTGATTAGGCACACAGAAAATAGTTAGATACACAACTATAGAATATTGTTCTTACTAGGTAAGACAGCTTAAAGACTTTTGGATATATTACAATAATATTTAAGTCATAAAAACCTATATAACTTAATATATACATATATACCGAAATGTACAGTTATCATTGTTGTTTCCATATTAGTACTGAATTTAAGTAGCCAAGTTGGTTTTGGTGGCCGTTGTTTTACTTTCACCAATTATAAACTCTAGCTCTTCCCTATTTTCTATTATCCAGAAGCTGCAAACTTTAGTTACAAATTTAGCGAATCAAGTTTCAGTTTTTCATTAAAAGCATAGCGACAAGTGCTGATTCATAACATCATATTCTTCTGCGCACAATTTATATCACCATCACACATAGTTCATCGAAATAGCAAATACATAGAACTCTCCATTTATAATTATATCAATAGTTGTAGTTCAATATACAAAAGGAAGAGGTGCATGAAGGGAAAGGGCAAGTAGCACGTGGTGTATCATATTTGTTCCTGATAAATAGTTCCAGAGTATAATTAAGACAAAGGATTCTATGGTATACAGAGTATGATGGTGACATAAAGTTCCAAGCTACAGTTCATATTCTAATAATTACCAAAATGCAGGATCTCATGTTATATTAAATGCTACCAAACTATAATATGGAAGTTTTCGAAACAATGTGATCAAAATGAACATATAACAACCAAAGGGCTCTAAGCTCAAAGCCTGAAGTATCAATTTATCCCTTTTACGGGAGGTTTAAGGTTCAAACCTTGTCAAAGTGAAGAAGAAATTGTGAGTGTGTTATTAAAAAAAATAAAAAACAAACAGATAATAATTACAGTGGCATATTAAACACGGGAAATTAGAAATACTTAATCACAAGGACATTTTACTCTTTCGAATGCTTTGTGTAAATAGGTTATTACCTTAAAACAAGAAAACATTGCAGCAAAAGGCAAACTTGGAAAGTAATCTTCATCTTGCAAATCATCTTCAAACAACAAAGTGTCTTCCTACACCATCTTTCTATAGGCTAAATAGTTTAGATGTTTCCACCTTCTCTGAGCAGGATTATAATCTTCGAGTCTTTTCCATCAAGTCTTTCGCAATATTCATCTATTCTATCAATATTGGAACTAGAAAGGTAGTGTATCTGCAATCAACTGAAAGATATCACATTATCATCAAATTACAGTTACACTGAGTTGACTTGGTTTGTATAATTACGAGCTATTGAAGGTGTTTACAGTAATATAGCACAACCATAACTAGTCACTCCACCTACGCCATATACTGCCCCACCGCACCCAAACCGTGCACCATACCCGACCCCTGGACCACACCCGCTTGGTGCGCCCCAACTTTATTCCCCTGTACATCACCCTGACCAACTTAAACACAAATTGTACACTAAATATATAAATGATCCTTTTTCTTTAAGACATCACGAATTATGAGAAAACATATAATTATATTACAAACAAGAAGAAATGAGTAATTTAGAACTTATACACTAAATTGCACTTAAACACAACTTGTACACTAAATTTGAAGATTATAGATAACAAGAAACCAAAATTAAATTAAATTGACAAGTGAGGAAGCGAGGAAAAAAGGATGTTGCTTACCAATCCTAAGCCAGAATCGCATGCTTGAAGGACTCATGCCTCCCATCTACTTGATCAGTGAAAATAAATATCAAAGGGTCCCAATACTTTCAGTTAACAAAGGTTATACCATATACGAGCTCGAAAACACAAAATAACCTAAGATTGACAACAAAAAGACAGAAAAATCTACAAATTACAAACAAATAAAAATAATAAAAAATTGGGGGAAAATAGAAAGAGTACCTTCAGATCTTATTACCCTTGCCGCCCCATACATACCACAAGAGAAGGTACCAAAGCAGTGAGAAAGATTTGAATTAGATTTACAACAGCACTCGGACCTTTACTAGGGATCCAACGAGCGTAACGAACCAGAGCGAACGCAAAGTTTCACTCGACAAAAACATAAGGGCGGCATCTACAATTATAAAACAAAAAGAACAGTAATTAATAATAATCCCGTAAAGTTTAAGCCCTAATTGAAAAACCAAAGCCCTAGTTGACGAAACCCCAATTCAATTGAACCCTAATTAGGAAAGTAAATCCTTAATTATACAAGAGAGATTACTGGTAGAGGCTAAGACATCAGAAAGAGATACGAAAAAAGAATAGAGATTAACCAGAGAAGATATGGAGAGAGAAATCTAAAATGTTGAGAGGGAGAGAGGAATTGCACGAGAGGGACAGGAAATGAGAGTGTTTGAAGTTTTCAAAATTTCTGAGAAAATTGGGCGGCCATTTGCTAAACTTTTAGCCGCTTGAGCCCAAATATTTCCCTTTCGGATTGACCAGTAATATTCATATAATTATCATTATTATTTTAATAAATTAATAAAATTTAACTTAATATTTTTAAAAAAGTTAGTTATTTATATTTATAAAATTTATAATTCTTATTTTTATATTTTTGATTTTTAAAACTTATATAGTTGTATATTAGTGCTCATATCAAAAGAAGGGGAATTTATACTATTTAATTTTTATTACTTTTAAAATTTTTAACTTAAATTTTTTGAAATTTATTATTTTAAAAAAATTGTTATATAAAAGGTTCGTGTATCATGTATCTCATTTATTAAATTGGTATATCAGCTTATATCTTTGAAAAATAAATTTAAATTAATATTTAATTTTTAAAAAATAGAATATATATTTTAATACTCTAAGGTAACACTTTGACAAAAAGTTACAAGCTACAACACTGTCTACCTAATGCAACGCCACGTTTCTGGCTAAGGTAACACAAAAAACACAATGTTAAATTAGCTCCTAAGTATCATATCTAGGGTAACATTTTAAGTAACATTTCTTGAGGGGGCGGTTGCGATATCTCATCTATGGCATAGTGTATAAGACTCCATTGGGAATGTCGTCCGTTTCAGTTAGTTTATGGTAAGGGGTGTCATTTTTCGGTGGAGCTCAAGCATAAGGCGTATTGGGCTACTGAAGAAATTGAATCTGGATTTGGATGCAGCTGAAAAGAAGAGGATGCTTCAATTGAATGAACTCGACGAGTTTCAACTTCAAGCTTATGAGAACAACAAAATGTATAAGGAGAAAGTCAAGAGGTGGCACGATAGGGGTGTAGTGCTCAAATCATTTGTGCCGGGAAAATAAGTTCTTTTGTTTAACTCTCGTCTCCGTCTTTTTCCTGGAAAGTTAAAGTCAAGGTGGTCAGGGCCCTTCATAATCAAAACTGTATTCCCACATGGAGTGGTGGAAATTTTTAAGAATGATTCGGGCCAAGCATTCAAGGTAAATGGTCAGAGGTTGAAGCATTACTATGATGACATGGCAAACAATGAGGCGGTTAGTGCCGTTTTGTTGTCCATTTGATCTCAAGTTTCTACGTCGAGCTAACGACGTAAAACAAAGCGCTTCTTGGAAGGCAGCCCAAGTTTGTTGTACATTAGTAGGTAGAGGAAGCAAGAAGAAAGAAGAAAAATACAAAAAAAATCATAAAAAGAAAAAAATTCAGGGCCAACTTCAGTAGCCAAGCGCGCCCGCGCTGATCTAGTGCGCGGCCGCAGCTGATTTTCCAGAAGGTAAGCGCGCCCACGCTGATCTAGCGCGCGGCCGCGCCGATTTGGCAGAAGGTGAGCGCGCTCGCGCTGGTCTAGCGCGCGCTCGCGCTGGTCTAGCGCGCGCCCGGGTTCGTGACTCATAAAAATAAAAACAAGCAGTTTTGAAGAGGAAAAACGGGATTTTTGCTGCAAAATCAATTTCAACCCGAATTTTACTCTTCTACATCCCAAATTTCCCTCTCCAAATCAGACCCATTATCCCCACGATTCCCATAATTAATTCCCACTTCTATTCCATACCTAATTCTTTTCTCACCACCTATATATACACACACTTAAATACAAAAACTTCTCCACCACATCACAAATTCTCTAACACAAAAATCTCTCAAACACTTAGCTCTTATTCTCTCTTATTCAAACCCAATGGCACCTAAGAGACAAAGGACTCAAGTAAGCAGCAGCACCACCGATTCTTCTTTTGTGGGTGGTGTGAGGCCAAGGTTGTAATATCTGGGATATATCGTGTAATTATTGTTGCTAATAGATAATTATTATATGTATTCAGTATCTATTCTTTGAATTATTTGTTAAGTGTTAAATGTGTTTGGATGTTTAAAAATATTATTAATTGAGTATTTCAATTTTTATATGTTCCAAATAAAATATAGATAATTGTCATATCTTCCTAATTATTTTTATGTTAATTTATGAATTTATAGGAATCATTTGGATTTTATAAAATCTTTTTCCGGGTATTTAAAATCTATTTTATAAAAAAAGGAACCAACCAACGTCATCTGTTTTTACGTTTTTAGAACCCGAAACTCTTCCGAGAACTCCTCCCTAACCTAATTGCAATATTCCGAGCAGTTTCCATATTTCAACTTTTTCGATCTGGCGTACGGTTTGTCCTGCGCGGGTCCCGGCGTAACATTTTCGATACAATATTCGTTTCGGTAAATCAATAAAACTCGTATTTTCGATAAACGAGAGCTTTTTATTAAACTATCACAATTATCACCATGTAATACGTGTAACCAGGAGCTGAGACCAAGACCGCATTACAAATTGTACTGATTTGGATAATTATCTCGAAAACCGGTACCGTTTGGATCAGTTTTTATAAATAAACGTACCATTTTATATCCGGAATGATCCAACGGGATACTAATTTCCCATAATTATAAATAGCCTCTACCGTATTATATTTTGTACCAGAAATCATTTACAAACAGTATTTACAGAGTTTTTACAGAGAAAATACTATAATTATATTTTGTTCTTCGTAATCAAACACAAATTCGAAGGCGTTATCGATATCCGATTTTGATGTACATATACTCAAAACGAAGCTACTGAAATCTAGAATCCAAATCTTTCATCAATTTCAACCCAGAAACATCAGGTGATTTCTTATTTAATTAATTATATTCGAATTTATTGGAATTTAAATTATGAATTTTTGTTCGAAAGATTGTTTGTATGATTTGATGATTGTATGTTGTAGAGCTTGTTTTCCTGATCATTTTGGTATATTATACTCTTGATTTGGAGTTCAATTACATGTTTAATTTTGGGTTTGATTCTCGGAATTTAGAAATTAGGGTTTATATTACTTTGAATGTTTTCAATTCGATTTGGGGAAATCTTTGTTAGGGGTTTTCAGTCGATCTTGATGGGTTCATTGTGTTCCTTATCAAATTTGCAATCGAACCATGTATTTAGATATCACAAACGATTCCATAAGTACGGAGTTGTCTTTTAAAGTTTTCGCCGGAGTTTATGTCGATTTTGGCCAGAGGTTATGTTCCAGACATGGTTTGTGATGATTGTTACTTGATTTGTGTTTCTGGGAAGGCTGTAAATGAATTCCAAGCAAAAACCAGACCAGAACGTATCGATTTGAGCATTAATCGGGGTCGCCAAAGCTTCCCGACCTCGCCGGATTCTGCAAAATTTCCGGCGGGTCTGGGTTGTTCTTGGCAACCCGATTGTTGACCCGTTTTGTTTATATTTTTGACCCGGTTTTGATCTAAAAAGTTCCTAAATCAGAAATGTTTTGGCAGATTTACAAATTAGTACCTGGAAGTTTCTGAAACTTTCAGGAACTGGATTTCTGTTTTAAAATCTTTTAAAAACTGGATTTCTTTTATAAAATCATTTCCATAATTGATTTTTATTTTCAAAAAAATTCCGAAAATCATTTATTTTAATTCTAAAATTTATTTTTAATTTTAAAAAAAATCTAAATTACTTAATTAATTAATTTTAATTAATATTTAATTGATTAATTGATCAATTAATTTAGATATTAATTGATTAATTAGTTTGATTATTTATTATATTATTTTAATTGATTATTTAATTGGATTTAATTATTTATAAATGATTTAAAAATTCCGAAAAATAGTTTCGAGCTTTAAAATATTATTTTAAATTGTTTTCAAGGCTCGATAATTATTATAAAATTGTTTTGAAGCCAGAATTGGACAGCCGAATCTTGTTTATTACTCCGAAAACTGATCCAACGACCCGTTTTAATTCCGAAAAATGTTTTAAAAATCATTTTAAAAACCCGAAAACCTGTTTATGACCCGAGACTTCTTTATAAATGATATATCATTAATTATGTGACGTGCTATGTGTTATATGTGACTTGTTGGTTAACTGTCGGTCTATATGTTCGGTGATCACTTGTTTATAGCGTAACTTTCAATCCGTTAATCGGATTTGGGTAAAACGAAGGGTAGATAGAAGTGTATGGCGAATAGAATCATATGAGTTAAATATTAATAGATACTTATGATGCCTAGCAGAGTAAGCAAGGCATAGGAAAGAGAAGCAGGTGATCAGAAAATAGAATTGACATGTACAAAATACAGCAAGTGGTCAGAGGATAAAAGCGAGGCATAGGAGAAGCAGACGAGTGATTGTTGAATGGAGTCATTAGACATGTACAAGTGAAGTTAAAATCGATTATGATAAGGAAAGTACTTCTAAACCTTTTTCGAGATATAATGCAAATATTTCTAAACTTTCTCGTAACATATTGTTAAGTGTTCAAAATAGCTTTATTTTATGTTGAAAGTACTTTGAATCCTTTAGCCTTGAACCTGAGCCACATCATTTGATCTTTGAGCCGTAAGCCTTATTCACTGTGAACCATTTCTTGTTGATTTACCAGATACTAAACCACACAAACATGATGCCACTCCACAAATATATATCCATCATATCCCAAACACTGGAACAGAATTGTTTACACATACAGAAACTTTTATGCTCAACCATACCTTGTGACATCAAAGTACTAAAAACTTATAAAAAAATTATTTATCTAATACCCGATAATCCTACAGGCTGGAGGCCACTTCTTTTATATACTTTGACATACCCTTTTGGTACACATGAACTTTCACCATGCTCTTATACAAATGTTTTATTGTTATTTATTATGATCCGGTTTTATGAATTATATTGTTTATCATATTGAACTACTTTAGAATTGGACAATTTTCTTTATGTGGACCAAATTCGTGGTCAGACCATATCGATGGTCAAGTTAGGCCAATGTGTGCCTTGGATCCCGTAGTTAGAGCAGTGCTGTGTGCTTTGCTCGGGGTTAGCGCGTGACTGATCAGCAGCCTAACCTTGGTTTTAAAAACTTAAAATGAATATCCAATTCTATTAGTTGTTTAACAAGAAACTTGATTCCTTTGAATCATCTCGTTTGATCATTGTTTAACCTCAGTTATTGATAATATGACTTGCTGAGCTAGTTAGCTCACTCTTGCGAATCTTTTTATATATTTTACAGTTAAGAAGGATATGGATGATAGTGAAGTTCATCAGTCCAAAGTGCGAGCTAGGATTCCAGATTATGTTGGATCGAGCTAGCAGGAGCTTATCACAGTAGTGAGATAGTAAGATTGTAGGAGTAATCTCATTATCAGTTGTAAGTTAAATTAGTTGGGATTTGGTACGTTGTAATAAAAGTTAAGGTTGTGGCTTGTTTTCATACTTTAACCTGTTGCGATCCGTCGTTATGTAAAGCAGGGTCATTGCAAATAATACTTCATATACAGGTTTATATATTGTATATGTGTTGTGGACCCCAAACTTCTGACCCGGGTTTGGAGGGCGTCACAAAGTTTTTCTACATGACACACACTGTAATAACCCCAAAATTTTGGACTTTTTATAACCCTTATGAATAGTGATTTTGCTGATTATGCTGAATAAGAAAACTTTTCATACCACACTTTGTAGGGGTTCTTTTATTGTTATTCTGAGATCTTATTAGTACTCTATATGCTATATAAGTGTATGTAAAGATCGTCAGAATCCTAATTCGAAAACTTTGATTTTTCCCGAAAATCCACCAGATACCGAAAGAATTGAGTATAAGGTAACAGGATAAAAAGGATTTAAATTCAAGGATTATAAGAGAGGATTATAAAAGGAATATAATGTATTGAGAAAGGTTAAGGGAACCCAAGTAATAAGATCCCGGGTATGATCCCTCAAACGATAAACGAAAATGAAAGTTAAGCGAACCATATAACAGATCAGCGATCATTAGCCAAGTAATTAGGAGTTAATCAAAGAGGTTAGTGATGATGATGTCATCACACCAACAAGAAGAAGAAAAGTGTGGGAAGATGACATAAGAGGATGCCATAAGCATGACACAATGGGAAGGAATTATTGATTGATTATAAGCCACACAAATTTTACCATGGTAAAAGGTTAATTAACAACAAAAACAAAGCAACCAAACAAACACATTCATTTCTCTTCCCCCCATCTCCTTGCTCACGGTTTTTGGAAGAAAAACAAGAAGAAAAATTTCCAAACCCAAGCTCCACTCAATCATAATTCAAGAGGTTTGTTTCTTTACCTTCCATAATTCATAACTTAGATGAGCCATACGTTTAAGCTCAAGATTCCATGTTTAACATAGCTAATCAATTCATCAAAGTTCTTGGTGAATAGTGTTTTTCAAGAACTTGAAATTTTGTTCTTGAGTTTTTGTTTAGATTAAGCTTTGGTAAGGACTTTCAAGGGTGATTCCAAGCTCCTTAGTTACTTTTACTCACCAAGAAAGGTATAATCTCATACCCTAGCCCTACCTTTGTATATTTAGAGTTTTTGTGTTTGGAATGGTTCATGAGAAGCTTGATTATGGTGTATTTAGAGATGTGTTGGTTTTGTGATGTGTTTGGAGTTGTAAATCTTATTGATTAGTTAAAGAACTTATGTAAGCTTTTAGTTTATGATTGGGAAGTAGTGTAAATTGGAAAAACTTGAGGTGTTGGGGCTGTTGTAGTGAGGTATGGATGGAGTTTGGTTGTATGGTTGAATTGTGGTTGGTTTGTGGTTGATTTGGAGTAGGATAAAAATTGGTAATCGCGTAAACATAGCCGTCGTAATGCCCGATTTACTTTAGACTGTTTTTGTTCTTAACATCAGGACCCGATGACTCACTGTTAGGTTTTGACCATTTCCATGATTAGATAGTTCATGTTACGAGCTTTGTTTTGATATGTGGTTCGTTTGAATCCGATGTACGGTTTAGGAGAAACGACCGTTTTAAGTAACGGTGTTTCGCGACCGAACCATTACCCCTCGCCTTAGTTTGAAACCTTGGTTAAGGACTTTAAATGACTAATTGGATTATGAAACAATTATGTAAAGTGGGTTAGACAGTTGGTAGGGTACTCGCGAAAGAATCTCCTTGAAACTCTTAATGGTTAATTTATTAAAAATGGTGGAGCCGAGGGTACTCGAATGACTTATGTGATTCGTTAAGCGTAGAAGTGACCATAAGCGAACGTTAGGGTTCAATTGGTTAAAGTCTAGTTTCTTAAGCGACCGGGCTTTAATTCCGACTTATGTTATTGTTTATAGGTTATTGGACCCACTCTAAGCTTAAGTCTATCCGGGAGCACTCAGGCAAGTTTTCTACCCGTTATACTGTTGTTGTGATGTAAATATATGTATATGCATTATCTTGTGATAAGTGCATGATTGTTATTAGCAAATTTTGCGATATATTGGAGCATGCTGATATGGTATATATGCATTTCTGTTTCATAATCTTGATATCTATCTGTTGATTCCAATGCTTATAATTGCATAATACCTATGCTAGAGATAAGCAGTAGTTGCGTATACCCTTAGTATAGGGGACCCAAAGGTGGATATTTTCTAAAACCGGGAGTCGATGTTCCCGAGTGTAATATATATATATATATATTTATATATATATATATATATATATATATATATATATATATTGATATAGTTTTCAAAACTATTAATCGAATAAGGTTTATTCGATAACTTTATTTTATTTAATGAATATTAGTTTGAATATTCATTCGAGGACTTATGACTCCGTTTATTTTATTTAATGAATATTATCTGGAATATTCATTCGAGGACTTATGACTCCGCTTCTTTTATTAAATAATATTCTTTATTTTATTAAAGAATAATGTTTCGATAATCAAACTTATTTTCTATTATTCAAATAAAGATTGTACTTTCGTATAAGTATATCTTTGGTTATTTATTATTCATTTCAAGTATGAGTTTTAAAACTTCTACTTCAAATTATTTATATAAAGATTATTCTTATGAGAATATTATTTAAATAATAATATTCAGATATTTTCTAATATATCGGGACTGATTTATTTCATTAAATCAGCATTACTCCAAACATTCTTAAAAAATGTTTTCGAGTCTTCAAAATGATTTTAAAAGTTAGAGCGGATCCCAAAACTCATATTTATATTTAAGATCTTCCTTTCGAAGGGGATTTAAATAATTGCTCAAAACCCGAGGGATCCGGCTCTGTGGTGTATTTTATATTCGCAATGAGGTTGCTGTTTTGATAAATGAATTGATTACTTACCCAACGTTCGGGAAGTAAGTCCATCTATTGAGTCGGCATAAGCAACATGGGCTCAGTGGGCGTCCATGAAAGTGTAAGTGGCTCAGTGGGAGTCCATCAAATGCGTAAGTGGCTGAGTGGCAGTCCAGCATAAGGTCCTATTGCGGCCAGGGTGATGACCAGTGGGGAATTCGTCCATCTACTAGTAGAAAAGGTTACTTATTGGTATCTTTGCCTGATCAGCAAGATATCAGGTTTATGCCAAGGTTTTCTCCTTTCCAAAATTCATTGGATATTGCAACTCTGTTTATAATTTTCATTACAGAGGTTTTCAAGGAGTGTATGAAATGTATATATATATAGGTGTATATATATTGGGACATAATGAAGTATCTCGTAACTTCATTTCTTTCAAATGATATTTCAAAGATTGAATCTATTCAAGTCTTATCTTGTAGTCTCATCAGTGTGATGAACTTTTGAAACTAATTATAACTTGAACGGTGGTAGCTCAAGTAGTATTCGGAAAAGATATAAGTATATTGTAGTATCTTGTAACTTCATCTTTTGAACTTATATCTAGTAAATGATTATCTTATGCATGTCAAAGATTTTCAGAAAAACGTTGAGACAAGGTTAGATATATGAGATCACCTTGCAACGATATTTTTATACAGTTATAAACTGGAACTCTGTGTATATTATACATGTCAGAGGATTTCAAAGATTGTGAAAAGTATATATGTATGTATATACTGAATATTTTGCGACTTGGTCGTGTTAAGATATCAACTTGGTTCATTTCTTTTTGACCAAGACTTTCATGAGTACTATGAGAATGCTCATATATTGTTAATTATTATACCTATTATTTCGGTGGGCTTGTTGCTCACCCTTGCTTTCTTCTCTCATCACACAACAACAGATAGACAAGATGAACAGGATCAAGCTCCCAATTCGCGAGCGGATAGGAAACGTTCCGCAATTTCCTGTAGGCATTGATGTCGCCGTAGCTGAGGTAGGGACTACCGAAAGGCTAGGTTTTCAACTATTGATGTACCAGACTTATGTATATTATGAATTGTAATAATGGCAAAGAATATGTAAATTTATTCAGAAACCCTTTTGAGGTGTAATGACTTATAATTGTGGAATAAAATGACTTATATTATTTTTGGTATTCATCTCTGAGACTATAACTTGTGGTGTGTGTATATTGTGGGGTCACAATACGCAGTAGTTGGTTGACTGTTAAGATTAAGTATTGATAAGGGAAATGGAACTCGTGACAACCCGAATCCCCGACCCCGGATTTGGGGGTGTTACACACACACAAATATGTTCCTTAACTACTACCCCCAAACTTAAAATCTTCACTGTCCCCAGTGAAGGTAATAGAAAGGAACACAGGGTATACCTACTCAGAAGAATCATCATCATCACTCTCAGAGGGTGGGGTTTCAGAAAGTGGATAAGCAGAATCCTCACCATAAACCGGCCACTGGATGTCAACTCCAAGGCCTCTAAATACAGTCCCAAGTGCTAGGGTGAGCTCTTGCACAAACCGACTCTGCGACTCATACATCGCATACATCCTCTTGGAAAGCCTCTTGTACTGGACATCAGCCAATCCTGAACCATCTCCTCCCTGGTCTCTCGAAGAACCTACCTCTCCCTGAGCCTGACTAGACCTAGTCATGGTAGCACCAGCTACTAAAACTCCTCCTGGGAGCCGATATCCCAAACCATGTGACTCAGGCTCTCCACCCGTCCACTCCTGCATCGCATTCAATGGTGATGAATCAATAGGAGCGGCCGACATCTGCAACTGCTCATAAGAAGGCCACTGGACTCCAACTGCCTTGCAATGCTTTATGATAATAGAGGCATACGGGATAGAGTACTGCGACTTCCCCCTCAAAAACTTCAAAATCCCTTGGTAGATGAACTCACCAAGTTCCACATAATATTCCTCATTCAGAATCCCCCACAACAACCTCGCCCTCTCAACTGTAACCTCGTGTGCATGCGAAGAAGGCAGAATATTAGCATAAATAAATGCATTCCAAGCACGAGCATACCTGTTCATCGTGACAGCAGGGAAAGAATGATAATCGTTGGTTCCCCTTTTAAACTTCCACACTGTGCCCGGCTGACAGAGAGTAGCAATAATCAAGTCCGAACCAAAATCCTCAGGGGCCTTTTCATTCCAATTCTCCTCCTGCGATTTCCTTTATCGCTGCCCAATAACACGGTGAATCGCCGCGGGCTGATAATCAACAGTAAGCCCACGAACAACAGAAAACCCATTCTTGTCGGCCTTAGCGTTCGCATAGAACTCGCGAACAACACTCATCGGAACCACCTCAGGTGACTCGCAGAATGTAATCCATCCCTTCTCAGCAATCATCAGTAACAACTCACCGTCCCTCCCTGATGGCAAAAAACCCATTCTCCTTCATAATCGGCTTAGTCAAAAGCTTGGCATACTCTTCCTCAGTAGCCCTATCCAACAATCGGGGCCTCGCAGCAGTATTTCTCAAAGAATCAGTAGGCGTTGGATTGGTGCTGCTGCTATCCACAGTTCGTGATCTCTTAGGGGCCATGAAAACTGAGAATAAGGGTTAGAGAGTTGTGTTTGGTGTGTAGGAGAGAGTTCATAGAGTTGAAAGTGTGTGGGATGTGTATGTAGAGGTTGTATGTATTTATAGGGCAACTTAGGGTTAGAAATTTATTAGGAGTGGGGAATGTGGCTAAGTATGGGGGGTAAAAATCGTGGGTTAGTGGTGATATGCAGTTGTGGTTTTTGTTTTGTGATTTTGTGTGTTTTTTATAGGCTGAAAACGAAATTTTCAAATTTCAAGTGTGCAGACGGTCGCCTGGCACCAGCAGGCGGGCGCCTGCTAGCACGCGGCCGCCTGATCCTAACAGGCGGGCGCCTGCAAGGTCTCTGGAAAAAAAATTTATGCCAATATTTTTCTGATTTTTTTCGGTTTTTGGATAAAGTACTAAATTCTAAGGTATCCTATGGTCTCATATCTTGGGTTACCTCCCAAGAAGCGCTTCTTTTACGTCATTAGCTTGATGTAGAGTAATGCGATCAAGTTGACAACAAAACGGCACTAACCACTTCACGGTTTGCCGTATCCCCATAATAGTGCTTCAATCTCTGACCATTTACTTTGAATGCTTGGCCCGAATCGTTCTCAAAAATCTCCATCGCTCCATATGGAAACACAGTTTTGACGATAAATGGTCTAGGCCACCTTGATTTCAACTTTCCAGGAAAAAATCGGAGACGAGAGTTGAATAGAAGAACTTGTTGCCCCGGCACAAATGACTTAGGCGATAGCTTCCCGTCATTCCACATTTTTACCTTTTTCGTGTACATTTTGTTGTTTTCGTACGCTTCAAGTCGAAATTCATCAAGTTCATTTAACTGAAGCATTCGCTTCTTCCCAGCTGCATCTAGATCAAGGTTTAACTTCTTCAATGCCCAATAAGCCTTATACTCAAGCTCCACAGGTAAATGACGTCCCTTACCATAGACAAGTTGAAATGGGGATATCCTAAGTGGAGTCTTGTATGCTGTTCTATAAGCCCAAACAGCTTCATCGAGCTTCAAAGACCAATATTTCCTTGATGGACAAACGACTTTCTCTAGAATGCACTTGATCTCACTATTAGATACTTCAGCTTGACCATTAGTTTGCGGATGATAGGCAGTAGCGATGCGATGATTCACATTGTAGCGTTGCATCATAGAAGTGAAATTACGATTGCAGAAATGCAACCCTTCATCACTTATGATAACTCGTGGCAGTTCCAAACCTTGTGAATATCTGCTTATGAAGAAAACTCAACACTACCTTTGCATCATTAGTCGGTAGAGCTTTGACTTCTACCCATTTCGAGACATAATGGATTTCCAGCAAGATGTACTGATTATTGCAGGATGAGATAAATGGTCCCATGGAATCGATTCCCCAAACATCGAAGACCTCAACTTCAAGCATCACTATTTAATGGCATCTCATCCTTTCTGGTAAGATTCTCAACTCTTTGGCAACTGGTCACTACCTTAAAACGAACTGATGTGCATCCTTAAATAACATAGGCCAGAAAAAACCTGCTTGAAGAATACGAGCTATTGTCTTTTCACCACCATAATGTCCACCATAAGCTGTGGAATGACAGTCTCGTAATATCCCCTCCGTCTCACAGAATGGGATACATCTTTGATGATCAGGTCAGCTCCTTGTCTTAAAAATATGGTTCATCCCACATGTACCACTTCACCTCATGTAGAAACTTCTTCTTTTGAGCCGCATTCATATTAGGGAGGCATTATATTGCTAACAAGATTGTTCACAATGTCTGCGAACCATGGCTCTTCCTCTTGAATTGCGAACAACTGCTCATCCGGAAAAGATTCGTTGATCAATGTCTTATCATGTAAAGTAGAATCGGGATTCTCCAATCTAGAGAGATGGTCAGCTACTTGATTTTCAGAACCTTTTCGAACCTTGATCTCTAACTTGAATTCCTGTAGCAAGAGAACCCAACGAATAATTCTAGGCTTCGAATCCTTCTTTGAGACCAGATAGCGGATGGCAGCGTGATCAGTGAACACTGTCACCTTTGTCCCAAGTAGATAAGATCGAAATTTTTTGAAACCAAAAACTATAGCCAAGAGCTCCTTCTCAGTAGTGGTGTAGTTCAGTTGGGCTCCCTTTAGCATCTTACTAGCATAATAGACCACATGAAAGATATTATTCTTCCACTGCCCAAGAGCTGCTCCCACTGCATGATCACTTGCATCACACATCATCTCAAAAGGTTCTCTCCAATCAGGTGCCGTAATAAATGGTGCGGTGATTAAACTCTTCTTGAGAGTCTTGAATGCTACCAAGCATCATCATCAAATTTGAAAGGCACATCTTTCTCGAGCAAGTTGCACAATGGCTTAGATATCTTAGAGAAGTCCTTTATGAAGCACCGATAAAAACCCGCATGACCAAGAAAGCTACAGATTCCTTTCACAGAAATAGGTGGCGGAAGATTTTCAATGACGCCCACCGTGGCTTTATCCACCTCAAGACCTTTACTGGAGACCTTGTGCCCAAGAATGATGTCTTGCTGCACCATAAAGTGACATTTTTCCCAATTGAGCACCAGATTGGTTTCCACAAACCTTTTGAGCACCAAATAGATATTATTCAAGAATTCATTATACGAATGTCCAAAGACGGAGAAGTCGTCTATGAACACTTCGACATTATTTCCAATCATATCAGAGAATATGGCCATCATGCATCTCTTAAAAGTGACAGGTGCACCACATAAGCCAAAAAAAAACTCTACAAAAAGCAAACATGCCGAATGGACAAGTGAAAATAGTCTTCTCTTGATCTTCTGGTGCAATGCAGATCTAATTGTAGCCCGAATAGCCATGCAGAAGACAATAATACTCATGACTAGCCAACATGTCAAGCATCTGATCAATAAATGGAAGAGGGAAGTGATCCTTCCTCGTGGCTTTATTCAACTTTCTAGGAGTCCATGCATACTCCTCCATCCTGTGACTGTTCTAGTGGGGATGAGCTCGTTCTTCTCATTTGCTACCACATTAATACCTCCTTTCTTAGGTACACATTGCACATGGATCACCCAAGAACTGTTAGAAATAGGATATATGATTCCTGCATCCAGCCACTTTAGAATTTTTTTCTTCACCACTTCTTTCATGATAGGAATAAGCCTTCGTTGTTGCTCAACAGTCGGCTTGCTACCTTCCTCTAGCAGAATTTTATGCATGTAGTACGAAGGGCTGATCCCTTTTATATCTGCTATAGTCCATCCGATGGCCGATTTGAATTCTCTCAAAATCCTCAAGAGCTTGTCCTCATCACTACCTGAAAGGTCAGATGTAATAATAACAGGCAAAGTAGATGCATCACCTAAAAAAGCATACCTCAAGTGTTCAGGCAATGGTTTAAGCTCCAAAGTAGGTGCTTCCTCAATAGATGGTTTGAGCTTTCCCTCAGCATTCTTGAGATCAGTATTTCCCAAAGATTCAAATGGCATGTCTAGCTTTCAGTTTCCAAGGAGAAGCATTCATATATTGTAACTGCTTATTGCCTTCATCATCTTTACTGTCTAAATCCCCCAATAAGGCTTTTTCTAAGGCATCAGACCTTAGCACATGACCAAGTTCTGAAATAACTGCAGAATCGACCAAATCCACCTTGAAGCACTCCTCATCTTCTATAGGAAATTTCATCGCATTGAACACATTGAGTGTCACATCTTGATCTTGCACCCTCATAGTGAGTTCACCTTTTTGCACATCTATCAAGGTACGACCTTGTAGCCAAGAAAGGTCTTCCCAAGATTATGGGAATCTTTTTATCTTCCTCGAAATCTAGAATGACAAAATCTGCAGGAAAGATGAGCTTGTCCACCTTCACTAGCACGTCCTCCACGATGCCTCGTGGGTATGTAATCGAACGATCAGCCAATTGTAGAGACATGTAGGTGGGCTTCAGATCCAGAAAATTCAGCTTTTTGAAGATAGACAATGGCATCAGATTGATGCTTGCTCCCAAATCACAAAGGCACTTGTCAAATGATAACTTGCCACTAGTGTAAGGAATGGTGAAGCTACCTGGATCCTTAAGCTTTGAAGGTAACTTTTGCTGTAGCACGGCACTGCACTCTTCCGTCAGAGCAATGATATCAAGATCATCCAGTTTTACCTTCCTTGAAAGAATACCTTTCATGATTTCGCATAACTAGGCATTTGCTCCAGAGCCTCAGCGAAAGGTATGTTAATGTGAAGTTTCTTGAACACCTCCAGAAACTTACCAAATTACTTGTCCAGCTTTTGTTTTTGCAATCGCTTAGGAAAATGTGGTGGATGATAAATCTGTTTCTCCCCTGTATTACCCTCAGGCAGTGTGTGTTAACAATAGTCTTCCTTGGTTCCCCTCTCTTTCTCCTTTTTCATTCCTTCTTCATCTACAACTTCAACTTCTCCATCTTTTGCTTCTTCAGCATCAGCAACTTTTCCAGACCTTAAGGTGGCAGCTTTGACTTGCTCTTTAGCTTCCTTCCTGCCTGGCACTTCAGTATCTCTGGGAAGTAGTGCCACGTTGATGATTGAGCAAGGTATTGGCTATTTGTCCGATTTGATTTTCCAAGGTCTTGATAGAAACTAGCCTGACTTTTGTACAACAGCTTTAACTCCTCAAAATCAGCACTAGAAGATGGATCGACACCTCCTTGTTGAGGATATAATTGCCTTTGAGCGAATTGCTGAGATTGCTGTAATCCAGGTGGATTAAACTGTTTACTTGCAGCTTGCTGATATGGTTGCTGAATAGCATTCTGATTATTGCTCCAGCTAAAATTGGGATGATTTCTGTTATTAGGATGATAAGTAGCTGGCACAGGCTACTGCGGTCGCTGATAATTGTTCATATACTTGAACATATTCATTAACAAGAGAACACTGATCCGTAGCATGAGAGCTTGCACAAACCTCACAGACACTAGCTATTTGATTTACTCCATAGTTGGCTAAAGAATCGACCTTCATAGACAGCTGCCTGAAGCTGCGCTGCAATAGCTGTAGCTGCATCAACTTCCAGAATACCTGCTACCTTCCCAGGCATCATCCTTTTAGTTGGGTTTTGATACTCGTTTGCAACCATAGTTTCAATGAGATTATAGGCCTCAGTATAGCTTTTGGCCCACAAGGCACCTCCAGAAGCTGCATCGAGCATGGGCCCAGATTGGGCCCCCAAACCATTATAGAAACCAATGATCACCATCCAGTCAGGCATACCATGATGTGGACACTTTCTCAACATCTCCTTATAGCGCTCCCAAGCCTCGCACATGGATTCTCCTTGTTGCTATGCAAACTGAGTAAGAACACTCCTCATAGCTGCATTCTTGGACATTGGATAGAACTTCACCGGAAACTATTGCACTAAGATCTTCCCAAGTAGTGATGGACCCAACTGGTAGAGAATGTAACTAGTCCTTAGCTTTGTCCCTCAGAGAGAATGGGATAAGCCTCATCACTAACACCATTATATTTGAAAGTACTACAGATCTCGACAAAATTCCTGATGTTCATGTTGGGATCTTCAGTCGCAGCACCTCCGAAAGAAATAGAATTTTGCACCATCTGAATAGTGCCCGACTTGATTTCAAAAGTATTGGCCTGAATAGACGGATGAATGATGCTTGACTAAATGTCATCAATTTTAGGCCGAGAAAAGTCCATAAGAGCTGGATCAGCTTGAACTATACGATCACCCATTATTTCAGGTTCTTTCTTTTCACTCTCTTTATCTGAATCTTCAAAAACTATCTTCTCTGGAAAGTCAAGAGCTGTATCTTTCTCCTTAGCTTTATCCAGATTCCTCTTGCGAGTGCGAGAACGTGTTTGCATAAACTGCTTGCTAGAGTACCTGAAACACAACCGGAAGCAGTAAGTAACAAGTCTTAATCAATGAATTCTAATGACCATTGATGGCAAGTACATAAACTAAACAAATTAACACCGAGTCCCCGGCAGCGGCGCCAAAAACTTGTTAGGCACAGAACATGCGCTAAATAATTCACGCAAGTATACGCGTTCGCAAGTAATATATAATGATTTCTAGTTCCTTCCCACAGAGACTCTGATTAATTATATTTAATTAACACTTACACACCAATGTATGATTACTCTTCAATGTCAAGACTAATAACAATTAAAGTTGATTAACTAATATTAACTACTGAAAATTAAACACTTGAATTAATAATATTAAATACACATGAGATCATAACTTCATTCCTACTTCATTCAATAGTTATTGTTATTACCCTTAGCATGTAATGGTGATGATATTAATCGAACAACACGAAACTATTAAACGCCAACTTTCGTTGTACGAATACCATTCTACCAAGAATCCACAATTAAGATAGAAGTTGAATAGGCATCAATTATGTTGAGACCCTATATGTCTACAAATTTTGACAACATAACGATTTAAGCGCAAATTATTCATTATGATTACACAGGGTAAGTAAAATGGTTAGAGTTACCCACTAATCATGCATACAATACACGAACATATGCTAGCATGGCAAGTTCTAAATCTCAAGATTCACTAGTCGCTTCACAAGAGATTAACATGCTATCTTACATGTTCGCGACGCACATAAGATGAATAAGCACAACCTATGTTAGATATCATATAATCACCACATACCAAGGTATTAAACAATTAACTAAAGAAATCCATAGTACATCCGCTATGATCCCATGATTACGATTAGCCCATAATAGAACTCACCGTCACCATAGGTTCATATGAAAGCATGATAATAACACAACAATATAAACTAATAAAAATACTTAATAAATAATAAAGTACATCACAAGAGTATTAAGGTTCAAAGCATTAAAAAAACTAGCATCCACTATTACAATGAATTAAAAGAATCACAAGATAACGTGTGCTTCATCTTCTTCGTTGTTGCGTGCTAAAACGGTCTTCTCGATCTTTTATCCTTCGCTCTCGGATTATCTTCTCTATAGAAAACGTCTTCCCACAAGGTTTATATAATAGCCCAAAAGAACCAGCATCAATAGAAGTCTAATTGAACTCGAATTAGTAAATTCCAGAATCTGAATTTACGCACCCGGGCGGCCGCCTCCTTCTTCCAGGCGGGCGCCTGCTACCAGGCGGTCGCATGTTCCCATCAGGCGGGCGCCTGCATCACTTCTGGTAAATTCCTATTCTTACTTCTGTTTTTGCCTGAATTCTTCGCACAACAACCCGGGAATGATTCAAAGCACTTCCTTAGGCTTTATTCGATGAAAACACCCTATATAAGCAAGTTATACCCTGAAATGCGAAAAACACTAGAAAACACGTCAAATACACAAAATACTCGAGTTCAAGATACCAATTCAAGCCGTTATGAGACGCTCTAAGTGGTATAAAATGCCACTTATCAGTAAGTTGTTGGAGATGATTCTGGAGATAGGCTGAGGTTCCTTTTTGTGAGGCTCCCGCTGCTGTGCCCATGAGTGTTGTGCGAAAGTTCTATGCTAATGCGAAGGCGGAAAATAATGGTTTCACGATGGTCAGGGGGATGGCTGTGGAGTATAGTGCTGATGCCATAAGGAGGGTTATTGAGCAGCCCGCGAGGAATCCTGGTCAGAACACTTGGAATGATAAGACTCCAGAGAACTTTAATCTGGATCTGATCGTTGCTACTCTCTGTGTGCCCGAGACTCACTGGAAGTTCAAGAGGGGCACAACTGATTACTCCACATTTCCTGTATCGTGCATGAACTAGGTTTGCACGGGCTTAGAACTCGTTTATTTGTGATAACATCATGACATCATCACATGTGCATGAGATTACTATGGAGCATGCTCGTCTTCTTTGGGGTATTCTTCAGGGCGATTATATTGATTTGGGGATGGTTATATATCAGGGGATTTTCAGATTCTTGAGAGGAGGTACTACGGGTTCCATACCCTATGCGTCCGTTGTGACAAAGTTGTGCCTGGTAGTTGGTGTTCATTGGCCCGCACTTGAGCAGCTAAAGCTTCCCACTGCTCCTATCGACAGTTCTACGTTGTTGAACATGACTGAGTGGTATGGTGGCAAGCCCGATCCTAAGGAGCTTGGTTATTCATATGATCATCTGCCAGCTCGTAGACCAGCGGACCAGAGTTTTGCTGGTGGGACGCAGCAGGAAAGAAAGGCAGCATGGAGAGCTCAGTTGGGAGAGGAGGCTGGTTCGTCGCAGCAGCAACAGGAGGAGGCAGGTGCTGAGGTTGGAGCTGGTTTGACTTTGACGCAGTATCGGCGTCTAGCGAGGAGGATAGATGCCATGTATGACATCAATAGCAGGTTTGCACGTGATCTCACCCAGGCACTTGGGACTGCATTCAGAGCCAATGGTGTTGACATCCAGTGGCTAGTATTTGGTGACGATTCCGTGTATCCACCTCCAGACACAAATGACACTGCACCCGTTGAGGGTGATGATCATGATTCGGAGTAGGTATGCCTGATTCCTTGCTATTACATTCACTAAGGACAATGAATATTTTAAGTTTGGGGATAGTAGTTGAAGGAATATGTTTTGTGTGAGTCACATATAGTTTGCATATCCATGATAGTTTAGTTCATATAGTTGCATATTTTTCCATATAGTAGTTTTTTTTATTTATTTTTGGTAGTGTTTATGTTAGTTTGTTCATGTAGTTTCATGCATTTGCATAATAACATGATCCCGTAGATGATTTTTTCGGTTGACTTGTGATATTGATGCTAGTGTAGTGATGTCATATTTAGTGATGTTAAGTCTTATTGAATTGATTTGCATGCTAGAGATAACTGTATTTCACTAAGTCTTATAGGTTTCTAAAGTACTAGATCATGGTCATGGTTTATTTCTTTGTCGAGGTTTAATCGCTTGTTTATATTTAGAATTTAGGATATTCTCTTAATAATAAAAGACATGGATATTTAAAAATTGGAGAAAATTAGATTTCATTGCTACTTGTTGTGGCTAGGTGTCAAATGGCTAGTAGCCGACTCATAATTATATGAGTAGTCTAGGGATGAATGAGATGGAGCAAAATGCACTCATTCAGAATTGTTGAAAAAAGAAGAAAATAAAAGAAAAAAAATATGTGTTATATATAATTGATCATGAGTGGGCTCTTTAGTACTCGAGTTATTAAGTTCCTAGGGGACACACGCACGTCTCTGGTTTGTAGATTGATTTGTGAGGTTTGATTGATATTTATGTGAGTAACTGCATTTGCTGAGATGTTGCTTGTTGATTGGTGTAGTTATTCAATTGGGGATCGTCGCATTCATTTAGTTGCATTCATGCATTTTTATTTCTTGTTCTTTGAGTCTGTTTATACTTGAGGACAAACATCGATTCAAGTTTGGGGGTATGTTGAGTTCCATTTATGACACTTTATTACTTTCCGTAAAGCTTTGAATTGGTGTAATTGTACTCAAGTTGTTGGTATTTTAATGTGTTTTCTAGTGTTTTTGTATTTTCAGGTATTATCTATGTAATCAGGTGAATTAGCATTATTTTGGTGCTAATTTGGTGTTATGAAGTTGGAATAAAAGCTCTTGGAAAGTCGGCTCAAATCAGCAAAGAAAATGAAGAAATCAGAAGTTGATCCAAGGAGTCAGCGTGCCCGCGCTGCGATAGCGCGCGGCCGTGCCCAAAGTCCAGAAACTCAGCGTGCCCGCGCTCGTTAAGGGCGTTGAAGAATCCTGATTCTAATGGGCTTTTGATCCAGAAGACTTCTACTGTGCATGGGGATGCTATATATACATAATTAAGTTTGTTTTTCAAGAGAGAGACATCAGAGAGCAAGGAGAAGGAGTAAAGAAGACCGTTTTAGCACAATTCAACCAAGGCGAAGAAGACCTAGTTTTAACTTGTGATTCTTTGTTTAAGTTGTAACGTTGGATGCTAGTTTTCTTATTCTTGAACCTATACTCTTGTGTTATACTTTGTTTATTATTCGTTTATAAAGACTACGTTTATCATACCATGCTTTCATCGGAACCCACATTGATGATGAGTCCAATTATGGGCTAATCGTTATTGTGGGGTTCTAGAGAATATATTTATGGATTTCTTTAGTTAATTTGTTTCGATACCTTAGTGTGTGGTGATTGTACGATAACCTAGTATTGGTTGTGCTTATTCGTCTTATGAGCGTCGCGAACTTATAAGATAGCTTGTTAATTCTTAATGAAGCGAAAGTGAATTTAAGGGTTTAGAACTTGCCATGCTAGCATAGGTTCATATGTTATTGTTATGCATGATTCGTAGGTAATTTTAACCATCTTACTTGCCCTATGTAATCACGATAGATAACTTGTGCATTAAACCGTTATGTTAAATTCTATAGACATATAGGGTCTCAATATAATTGGTGTCTATTCAGCTTCTATCTATTTTGTGGATGTCTGGTTGTATGGTATTCGTGCAACGAAAGTTGGAGTTTATCAGTTTCGTGTTATCTGATTAGTATCATCACCATTACATGCTAAGGATAAGAACGAAAAGACTGTTGAATGAAGTATTTAATGAAGTTAGAATCACATATTGTCATATATATTAATTCAACCATTCTTATTCTCTTAGTTATAATTGTTAGTTAATTCTTAGTTATAAAACCACCTCAATTTGTTAATCGTCTTAGCATTGAATAATAGCCATATCATTGTTGCATAAGTTCATAAATTATAAAGTTATCCTAAACCAGTCTCTGTGGGAACGAATCTGATTTACATCTTATACTACTTGCGAACGCGTATACTTGCGTGAATTTTTGCGCGTGTTTAGTGACTAACAAATGCCGCCTTACGAAGCTTTGTACAAGAGAAGATGCAGATCTCCAATCTGCTGGGAAGAAGTTGGTGAGAGAAAGATTTTGGGTCCAGAATTAATCAAGCAGATGAAAGAGAAAGTAGAACTCATTCGGAAATGATTAGTGGCAGCTCAAGATCCTCAACGCAAATATGTTGATCCTGCCAGAAAAGATATGGAATTTGAAGTTGGAGAAGTAGTGCTATTAAAGATTTCACCTTGGAAAGGTTATGAAGATTTGGGAAGAAAGGAAAGTTGAGTCCGCGTTATGCTGGTCCTTTTGAGATTTTGAGGCGTGTGGGAAAGGTTGCTTACGAGTTAGCTTTACCACCTCACATGCAGCATATCCATAACGTGTTCCATGTGTCGATGTTGAAGCGTTATTTGCCTGATTCGAATAATGTGATAGAATACGAGCTATTCGAGCTTCAGCCAGATTTGTCTTTTGTAGAGCATCCAGTGCAAATTTTAGATAAGAAAGAAAGAGTGCTTAGGAATAAGTCTGTGTCTTTAGTGCGAGTCTTGTGGAGGAATCCCAAGGTTGAAGAGTCGACCTGGGAATCGGAAAGCGAAATGCGAACCAAATATCCTCACTTATTTTTCTAGGCTGATTCTGAGGACATAATCCTGTTAAGGGGGGAAGGATGTAATATTCGGGAAATTTATGTGAATATTTTATGTTAAATAAATATATATTATGTGTTTTATAAGTTTAAAGTTATTATTGCCATGTTATTAAATGTTATATCTGTTATTTGTGTTCCCGTGTGGACCAGAAAACTTTTTGATTGATTAATATGTGTTTAAAATGCACTGATATGAATCGACCTGTAATCTGGGCTCGTATTTATTTGGTCTCTATCGAGATATTCATTTTATTTCATTTATGTGTGTTTGAATGCATTTTACGTGTTTTCAGGGATTTTCTGTTAATTTAGGAATCGTTTTTGTTTTTCAAAAGCAAATGGACCGGGACCCCACCAGGACTTCAAAGCCGCCAAAATTCGTGTTTTTATTTTTATAGAATTATCTGTATTTCAAATACCCTTTAGTTTTGTATTTTTGCATTATTCGCATTTTTGGGAAATTTTGATACAAATTTTATATTTTATCAGTTTTTAAAATTATTCCCCGTAATTATTATTTTGGGGCTTAATTATTTTAATTATGGGGATATAAATACCCTTAATTTATTTTGGGGATATAATTTTTGTAAATATAAATAGCTGTATTATTTTTATTTTATTCATTACATTCATTAAAATTCAGAAAATTAAAAAGAAAAATCAAGAACAAAGGTAGGGGTGTTCTTGAGTGTGAGAATTAAACTTATAGATTGAAGGTGATTCTGATATCCGTTTGTGACACTCAAATAGTCAATTTGAAGCCTGTTCAATCCTCTTTCTATTGATATCAACATCTCAAAATGAGGTTAAGTAATTTACAAAATCGAGTTTAATGTTCTTGGTTTATAATTTCAAACTTTTCAGATTATTCATTGATTGTTGATTGATTTTGACGATTCCAATAGATTCCAGGGATAGTTTAAAGTCGATTTAAGTATCTATATCGATTGTTTGATTTCGGAAATAGCAAGTTAGGGTTCTTGAGTTTGTATGTTTGCTTTAATTCGAATTTTTTATTAATCCTGATGTTCTTGACAATTTTTAATGATGGGGATAGTTTGTAATTACCCTGGACTTTATTTTGGTATGTAAAAGTTGATTTTTAATTGAGGATTTGGTAAGCTCGAGTTCTCGCCGGTTTCTTGGCCGGAAAAGAGCTCGAATTCGTCGGAGAAGACGAAGTAGTGATGGTTTGTTGCAGATATGGTAACCGTGTTACTGATAGGAACTGGTTGAATTGATTGAGACTGAAAAACGCTGAAAAATGACTTGATTTGGGAGTCCTGGGCTTACCGGAGTGTGGCCGAACATCGGCCGGATTCTAGAAAACCCAGTTTCCGGCGACGTGTTCGTCCCCTCCGGCGAACTTTCCGCCCAATTCCCCACCTGTTTCACCCGTTTGATCCAAAATCCGGCTGTGCATATTCTAACTACACGTTTCTGTAAATTTCTGTTTATTTTAAATTCAAAATTCTTTTATTGTTTTTAAAAATCATTTCCTTTCATTGTAAAAATCATTTACTTATTATTTGTAATTCTAAAAATTATTTTCTTAATTATTTTAAATTTCAAAAATAATTTCTTTTATTATTTTCAAAAATCCATATTTATTTTAATTATTTATAATTTGTTTTAATTGATTATTTATAGATTTAATTAATTGGTTAATCCATTTAATCAATTAATTTTATTTATAAGTAGTTAAATAAAATACAATTCTTTATAATTAATTCAAATAAATCCTAAAAATTATTTTTAAACTTTGAAAATTATATTTTGGTATTTAAAAATCAATTAACAATATTATTAATTGTTTTAATTCTATTTAATTCATATTTTATTAGTATTAAATAAACCGTTCGTCGGTTTAATACGAAACGAACGCGTACAGACTCAGAAAAATATTACGCTTCCAATATAAATACTTTCGAGCCCTAATTTCTTTTGTAATGCAATTTCATTTGAATTGTGTATCATTCTGAGTCGGTATCTAATCAATAAACTCTGTTATTAACCTAATTTCTGTTAGGAACATACTGAGACTTATCCGTGTTACAGGAAATCTGTGATTACGTGTTATACAAATAACATGATTACGTATTACGTGATATGCATGCTATTTGTTTACAGTTTTAAAATACCATGATTAGTTATAAACGATTGGGTAGACGTCAAGACGTATAGTTTACGTCGATTGAGTTTGGTTCTGTCAATTAAGATAGTCCTTCTATTTATAGAATCGAGTAGCAAGGAGTGCAGTCAAGTATTAGACGGAGTCTGTAGCCAGCAGCTATAAACCAGGGTTATAGTGAGAGGTTTTCAAGCACATCCAGGCAAGTATCTCTACCTTCACTTATTGTTCAAGTGATGTTTATTATGAATCCTGTTATGCAAATATTTTATATCTTCACTTATCATTCAAGCGATATTGATTCTGAACTCTATTATATCAGTTTCTATACCATTCTAAGTTCAGAATAGTTAATCATTTTAACATTTCACTACAAATTAGTCTATACAATGAAACTTTGAGTTGAGATTAACGAATAACTAATTGTTCTAGTTATTTCTCCATTGGTTGTTGAGATAACTCTGGACCATGAGCAATGGAGAGTTATGTTGTAAGGATGTCATTTGATTTGACTCCTTTGATTAAAAATTGTTTTTATGGATTGGATGGTTGCGTAAGAGGCCGTGGCGGCAGTCTAGTGTGAGCTATGTATTATACAAGATATAATACCTTGCTAGGCCGATATGTGCCTTTGGTACCCCTTTGTTTAGTTGGATATGCTTCGACATACCGGTGTTGCTCCGCGGCTGATCACCCGCGGCAACACACCGTCGTTCGAAAATCTAATCCAAAATAAAAAGATATATAAAAATGTTATTTATTATCAAAACTTATATCATTTTTTGATACCTGCTCAAGTATTGTTGTTTGGTTTTGTTCTTCAGATATATTGTTGTTGTTATTTTAAATCATAAGCTATATACTACTTGCTGAGAATTTCTTTCGCTCAGACTTATTTATTATTCTGACTCTTTCAGCTAAGCCAGAGCAGGCCTGAATACCAGGTTTGACCAGAAGTGGAGTGCTTGTAAATAATTTGGTGTGTTTTCCAGGTAGACAGTTTGGGACGCTTGACTAGTCTAGAGGTTTATAATAAAATTTGAATAGTTTGTTAAACTAAATAGAATTATGATTTACAATAACACTTGGTTTGTATTAGTGTCTGTTTCATACTATAACTTGTGATCGATCCAGGTGCAAGTAAGGGGTCATATTTATTATTTTATTCCGTTGTGCCTATTTTACTTTTGTTTATCGGTTAGCTGACCCCCAAATCTAGACCCCGGGTTTGGAGGGCGTCACATATATTCGCCTTGCAATATATTACTACTTCCGTATAATAGCTTGCGCTGGACCGGTGCCTCGGCCTCTTACGCAACCAGTAACCATCCAATCTTAAAACCTTTTATTGAAAGGGATCATAATAATCGACACCCTTATAAATTTTTATCCCCTTTCACTTGGCAGGAATACTGACAACAAAATCATTTTTTTCTCAAAGTATAAAACATTTATAAAACCGATATTTGGATAAGTAAAAACAACTATTCTGAACATAGAATAGCAGATGAGTACTTGCATAATAAGCATTTAATTCAACGATATATAAAACATTAATCTATTCTGAATTGAAAATAGGAAAAAAATACTTGCATAATCATAAACAGTTGGGTATGTAAAGTATTGAACTATTCTGGAATTAGAATAGCAGTAGAAAACTTGCCACTTGAGATTTAGCAGTTAGTCACACTCGCAATAACACAATTATCTTAGTCTAGCATCTCATGACATTGTTGTATTCTATTTCAACAATTCATTGATATGCTGCTCCTACGATTTCTAGAAGTCTGATATGCATTACTGTTCAACTTTACTTTGGATCTCAAAGTATCGTCTTGATCGTCTTGAACAACTCGCATCTATATTTAAAAAGATACAGTCTTAATTGTCTACACGATAATTACTCGACGAACTGCGCGTCAAAACTCTATCGTCTACCCAAATGATAACCCGCAAATAAAGAAAACAATCAGACATAAGTCTCTTGGCCCATATACGCACGTAAACATGTTTCAATGATATGTAAACTAACAATTTATTTATATAACAAATTTATTTTTATCCAATAAATGGATAGGAAATCTAACAAAAATTCGGCAGCATTTCCTCTATTTATCGAACTATCCACCTATTTCCAATCCCAATCAACAATCAAATATATAGTAAAAAAACAGCCTTGACTTGCTATAAAAACATAAGAAATCTGCCTTGACTTGCAGTAAACACATAATTCACGTATCACGTAATTCATATAATACATGACTCAATTCATCAAAATATTTGACTCGGTGTGTTTAAAACAGAAATCGAGTCGAAATACGATATTTTGATAAATACGCGACTCAGAACTTACTTGCAAAACAAGAGACCTTCCAAAAGAAAAGGTTTTATTTCTAAAAAGTATTTTTAATTCAAGCAGAATATTTTTCGGAGTCTAAACACGTTCGTTTCGTATTAAACGGAATGAACGGTCTATTTATTATGAATAAAATAAGATTAATTCAATTAATAATAATATTTGAATTTTAAATACCTTATTTAGCTCAAAATAATTTTAAAATATTATTTAGCTTAATTATAAATAATTACACTTCATTCAATTATTTATAAATAAAATTAATTGATTAAATGAATTAATCAATTAATTAAATGAATAAATATTTATTCAAAACAAATTATAAATAATTAATTCAATCTATAATTTTCGAAAATAATAAAAGATAATGATTTGAAATTAAAATAGATATTTTATAAAAAAAAATCGAAATAACATCCTTGTAAAACGGACTTTTCCCCCGGGGTCAGAACCCCTCAAAATCAATTCCAAACAATACAATCCAAGTATACTCTAATAAAATCAATAAATTTGAAACACACGATAATTTATATCTACACCCATAAACATGCCAGAAACGACTGAAAATTATGTAATAAATATATAAATACTAACATGCTATAATATACCCAAGTACAAAAGCGGAATTTCGAAATCGTTACCCACAATAAATTCTGATCACCCCGAAGAGAATATCTGATGTCCAGAAAATATCTTCAGAAAAATCTGAAATTCATCGCCATAGACATGCACACGCTGAAATGCTATGTGGAGTAATCAACACCGCCAGATTCCTTTTCTATGCCCCGAAAATAAATTAACAGGGAAATATGTTCCGCAAATTATCTCCTCAAAACCTTGCAATATATATATATACCTTTGCGTAGGTATCGAAGCGCTGATCGTTTATATATATAACAATTGAAATTTGGACGGACGATTTGTGAGATATGGAATTTTGAAAATTAAAAGTATAAAAATATATACGATAGAGAGAGACAGAGGGAAGAGGAGAGAGACAGGCGGTGAAGGAATAGAATAAGGGGGTAACGCCAGGGTAGGGGGTACAGGGTAATTTTAGGAATTTTTTATTTTTATTTTTATTTTTGTTTTCTTTTTCTTTTAACTAAAATCAATTAAAATCAATTAGCTCAAAATAATAACTAGTGAGGAATAATATTTAATTAAATAAATATCAAATTATATCAAAATTTCCCAAAAATTATGAATATTTCAAAAATGTGAAAATATAAAATATTTGAAAGTCCCACGATTTTATAAAAATGAAAATACAATTTTTGTGGGGTTTGACGTCCCGATAGGGGTCCGATCCGATAATTTTTATAAAACCGAAATATTTTCTAAAATAATAATAAACCCTGACAACACATATAATATATTCCAATACCCGCAAAACGAGATAAAACAAGTATCTCGATAAAAATGCAATTTAACACGCGTCCAAATCGCGGGTAATTTCATACAAATGCCTTTTAAACATGTAATGAATATCCGAAAAATAATTTGGTCCTTACAGGACCACATACAACTCCACCGAATGTTAAATCATGGTCAAACACATTTTTAATAATATTAAACACATAATAATTCATTTAACACTTAACAAAATAGATGTAAAATATTTTTTTTAATATTTTTAAACCTCACCCTATGCTCGGGTGAACATAGTTTAAAATACGAAATAATATTTTAGACACAAATTAAATATTGAAGTGAGTATAATATTCACTCGATCCCTAAGACTTAAAAACAAACTTAGTTTTACCGATATCAATAAAACAATTGGCTTTCAGATAAAATTTTAAATTGTAAAAGTAATTAAATACTTTCACAATAATAACATGGATTGAGACCAACTACCAATGAGCACATTACCATTTAATGAAATGAACACGTCAAGCAGGAATAAAATATCCATAATTTTATTCCTTTTAAATCAGAAAATCGCATAAACTTATTCAAGGAATAATAATAATAATAATAATAATAATAATAATAATAATAATAATAATAATAATAATAATAATAATAGCTGAAAATCCGAGATATCACAATCTACCCCCTTATAAGGATTCCGTCCTCGAAATTAATAAAAGAGACCACCGGGGATCTTCTTACCAACTTTCCAAACTTGCATGAGCAACCTTTATGAAAATATCAAATGAAAACTTGAATTCCTTGTATAACATAATTATCAAGGGAATTTCACTCCTCACCATTTCTTCTTACTCTGATAATTAACCCACTTCTCAACAGGTTAATCTTTATTGATAGAGAGAGAAAAAGATAGAGGGAGAGAAATAGAGAGGTTGACTGACTTTGGTAGATGCCACGGATATTATAATCGCATTGCTATTCACCATTGTCGTTCTTGGTAATCCCATCACAAAGTCTTACTTTGACTTGACTAGCATAACTCATCTCAAGTCGATTGACATACCTTTAAATATTTCAAATGATAAAATAGTGAAGTTCTGAAAAAAAGGATCTCATATCTAACACATGTTCCACAATTATGATTTTTAAAGTATGAATTTTTTAGTACAATTTGTTGGAATAAAAGAATAACCGAGAGGTCAATATGATTAAAGGAACTTATGTTGCGTGCCTTAGTTAAGACACTTACAAGTGAAGGTAATTAGCCTTTTTGTAATGCACAACACACCAGTGATGGCTTCCCATCTAACTTCTATCACACAGATAGAGAGCCCTGGCGTCCCTTATAAATAAGGTTGTTCACCTCAGTCAGGGTAAAAGAATATGAAAAGAATTCAAAATCAAATGAATAATAAAGGGTTTATAATAAATTCCTTGTTAAGGAAATCCTCGGATTAAAAATGTAAATATTTAAAGCTGATATTTCTGGAGGAAATGAAATCCGGAAAACAAAATTCTAGCATAAAATGGCCAAGTGGTATCACATCACCAATAAAACTATCCACCATATAGTAAATGTGGAAACTTCACTATCACAACTTGACAGAGCTATCAAAACCTGAAAATTTGGGTTCATGACAGTCTCTGGAAACTTTAAAACATAGACATGTTTAAAAATGAGGGTCAGGGAATATATCCTCTAACATATACCTCTTTTTGAGGGATGTCAAAATAATTAATAGAAAGTGTAGGTACTGTCAAAGTCTTCATACTTATGTTCTTTATCGATTCTTCAAATGACTCATCATCAGCTTCCAAAGTCTTCTTTTCTGTATCTTTAATTTATTAACAATCTACGTCGCTATCTACTCATAGTAGCCTCAGAAGATTCCATAATAGACGTTCGCAGCTTCCAGGAATTCTATCTAGCTCTGCACAATAATCTCAAACAAATACGCCTATCTTAACTTACTAATTGGTACTATATCCAATAGTCCAACACGAACTCGATATGAGCTCTGGCGTCCTTACATACCTATACAAACTCTTACACACTCTCATTTCTAGTTTACTATAACCTAAGCTCTGATACCAACCTGTAACGCCCCCAAATACGGAGTCAAGGGATTTGGTCGTCACTAAGAAACCTCAATCCAAAATAACCTATATAATCAATAAATAAATGCTAGAAACTCAAATATAGAATCCGTGAACCCAAACTACACCAGGATCTTTTCAGTTTACAGTTCTAGAAACAAGAATTCCAAATTTCCATAAATACATTTTTCACTTTCTTTTAAAACAAATTCCAACTCAATACTAAACCCGCTAGTATAACTTTGAAAAGAAGTATACTAGGCCCAAATATAAGATAGCATAACTAATTTATAAACAAACAACTTTACACAATAGAACTTACACTAGTCCGTAAACCCTGGACCAACCACCTTCCAAAAGCTTCTTCTTTGCTTTCTCAAATTATACGGCTAAACAGCGCAAGCTAATCCTCACTGGAAGGTTAAATTTAAAAACAGGCAAGTATGAGCAAAAGAAATGCTCAGCAAGTTCACTATAACATAAATATGGTCTTTTTGATATAAAAACCGACATCTGCAAAAGAGCAGAACATTTAAATCATAATTGATGAATCAGAAAATTTAGTTAAGAAATCCCAAAATTGGTTCATCATTTGTATTCAAAACCCTTTTGATATTTCTGAGCGAAAATGGTTCAACAATACTTTGAATCTTGACGAGAATAAAACTCGTAAAAACAATGTTTAAGGAAATATCATAAACAATAACATGAAACAGTGATAATGGACTAAATTATAAACTTTAAAACTGAAATACTTGATATAAATACACATTTTGTTGTCATATTAAATTAGATATCAATGCGAACTTTGATGCTCACAACATCCCATAATGAAGTCAACATCAATCATCTATATTATTACCATATTTGATATTTAACAACAAAGTAAGTAGTAACATAAATCATAAACTGAATCAAAACTGCATTTCTCCTTTTATTCAAAACCAAAATACTTGATAAATTAATTTTTATGATTATCAAAAGGAATATAATAATTTAGATTGGAACCAATTATGCATTATGATCCTGAGGATCAATCACCAAATAGCACCAGTATCCCGTAGTCATACCGTAAATATAGGTACCAGTATCCCACGGTCGTACCGTACCTATAGGGCGCCAAGAAAGGCATATATTTTCCTTGCAAGTTATTACACTTCCTTATAATAGCTTGCACTGGACCGGTGCCTCGGTCTCTTACGCAACAAGTAACCATCCAATCTTAAAACATTTTATTGAAAGGGGTCATAATACTCGACACCCTTATAAATTTTTATTCCCCTTTCACTTGGCAGAAATACTCACAACAAACTCATTTTTTTTCTCAAAGTATAAAACATTTATAAATCCAATATTTGGATAAGTAAAAACACTTAATCATTCTGAACATAGAATAGTAGATGAGTACTTGAATAATAAGCATTTAATTCAGCGATATGTAAAATATTTATCTATTCTGAACTGAAAATAGGAAAACAATACTAGCATAATCATAAGAAGTTGGGTATGTAAAGTATTGAACTATTATGGAATTAGAATATCATAGAAAACTTGCCTTTGAGATTTAGCAGTTAGTCACTGTTAGTCCCTAACAATGCAACAAGAATTACAGAATGGGGTTGAATGGAATTCTTGAAACTTTTTCACAAAGATATAAAATGTTCTATCTTAATAATATATAACTGTGTGAATTGATTTGCAAAATGCGGAATAATAACTTGGAATGAATCAATACACAAGTAATAAAAAACACAAGTCTTTAGAAACTTTCTGGTGGATTTGAATGTATCCACCAGAGATATATATTATATCAAGAGAACTATGTGTAGCAATTAGCTCACAGCTGCTTACAAATTTGAACAACTAAGTTTACAGAGAAATGCTAAGAATACAGCTTACAAATGTTTCTCCGAAAATAATAATCTTGCTCAGTTGCTTATTGTTCTATTTGCTACTTCTTGGTTTATATATTACCAAGATTACAAAGTAATAAGAAAAGATAATAAAACAAAACCTATCAAGTCTAATACTATGCTGCTTCATTACTCTATTCCAGCATCTTTGAATATCTTCATAATAGCATGGAAATATCAATCCTTATTTGTTCTCTAAAACCCAGTTGAATAGGCTTCCACATTCTTTTTGCATACACTCGACGCATGTGGCTGTGTTGTCACTGCCAATAGATGTTTGAATTCTTTATCCGTTGGGTTCATGATCATCCGTCGGGTTTCCTTGTTGATCATCCGTCGAGTGGCATTGTTGTTTATCCGTCGGGTAGCTATCTGGCACTTGACTTCATTTCATTTATACAGAATTACTAGACATCATCTATGTATAATTAATCAACCTATTCTGCATATCTAGTTAATGTCAAAATGACTTGAGTACTACTATAGAATCTAAACAATGTGTATGCAGAAATGTGCTCTAGACTTATTGTTACACAAGCTACTCACTCGATGGATAATAAATCATCATCCGTCAGGACTATATTGAGTCATCCGTCGGGACTATAATCCTTATCCGTCGAGTGCTACATTTTTCACTAAGAAAATCTACCAAGGTGTTTTGTTAATGAAATCATCAAGTTCAAAACATATCCACAACAATCTCCCCCAATTAATGTCTACTGGAATTGTAGCCATAAATTAAGAGAAACTTGATGATAACAAAACATCCTAAAACTGCAACTTTGAAAGTAAGTAGATAAAACTATAAAGTGCTTCAATTAACAAAATGTACAAAGATTTTCTCACAGTCATTTTCAAGGTGCTCTTCTAGCCCGACCAGATTAATCTATTTCCTTGAAGATCTGGATCTCTTTCCAAGCTTTCTGTTGTTTTCTTCTATCTGATTTTGGAGCTTTCTGTGGAATTCCAGTTCATCAGATTCTGAGAGATTTAGCTTTTCTTGCATTTCCAAAAGAGTCTCATTGCTAGAGATGCTCAATTGGTCTTCTAATCTGAAAAATCTTCTCACTCCTTTGTCATCCATGAACTTCATCAGCTAGTAGGGTCTTAGATGCACTCTTCTCCCTATGTAAGGAATAATTAGAGTCTTTGGGAGTGCATCTTTAGCTCTAATACTCGTCAGTTCTTCAATCTTTTTTAGAACCAGTCTTCTTGCAGTTACATTGAGTCTAAAGTTCTTCTTGAATGATGAATAAACCTTTATCAGTACAACTTGGCTTTCTTGAAGGATCCTGTGAAGTGGCCATTGAATCTCCTTTCATCCCTTGTACTTGAAAACTAACCTTTCAGGTAGATTCCTGTAGGCATCAATCCCTCTCACTTCTTCTAGTTTATCTAGATAGAGATTTAGATCAGAAAATTCCTTGATGTCACACAAGTACATGTAATCTCCCTTGTTAACTTTGGATTGTGCTTTAGTTAGAGATTTGGATTTGAGAGGTGACAACTTCACTTTCTTGACTGCTCTTGACTTTGTTCTTTTTGGCTTGCTGAGGACTGGCAAATTGAAGTCAGGAATTGGTAGACTCTCTCAGTCTATTGGTTCATCCTTAGGCACAATAGGTTCACCATGAATGTTCCTGTAAGGATCCACCACTTTAATGTCTTCAAATACCACAGAGGGTATTGATTCTTGAGTTTTAGTTGGAGTGGATTCCTTGGAAAACTGATCATCCAATTCCTTATCAATAAAGTCCAATTTCCTTTTGGTTCTTTTAGCCAATTCCTTGTATCTTTGAGGTTTCTTCTGTTGTGGTTCAGCTTGCTTCTTTGGATCTTGAGATTCAGTGATTTCAGATGGCTGAACAGGAATTTGTTGTGTTGGTTTCACAGCTTGTAGCCTGGCCAAGATAGTAGCTTGCTCTTTCTTTTGTTTAGCCTTTTTAGCATCTAGAGCAGCTTGCTTCTTTTCTTGCTTCAATCTTGCCTTTTCTTCTCTCTTTTCTTGAGCAAATTGAGGATGTCCATCCACCACACAATTTTTTTCCCATTCCTGAAAACTTTAGCAATTCTCCTTTTTAAGGCTGAATTAGCTGGATCCTTGTAGAAGGCAATTGACCTTGACAACAGTTTCTTCTCATCTGGCTTAGGTGTCTCATACACTGTATCTAAAGGTTCTTTAATGATGATTTTGGATAGTTCACCCTTGGCTTTAGAATTATTTCAGCCTTTGGAGATTTGATGCAGGATGGCTGTCCCCTTTCCAGATAGTTTATGCTCATTTCATTCACAGAGATTTGCCTGACTTGAGAGTGATAAATGGGTGACTTTTCTGGCTCCTTTACTAGCCCAAACTTCTTTTGAATGTCCTCATCAATTTTCTCCCAGTTGATTAGACCCAACTATTTCTTTTCAGCTGCTCCTATATTGGCTGCTGCTTCATTTATCAGATCAATGATGGCTGTAACTGGTGGCTTGGTGAAAGCAATTGTAGGAACAATTACTTTACTGATTTGAATGTTAAGCTGTTTCTCCAACTCACTTGTTCCTTTCTCCCCCTTTTTGTTATCATCAAGTTGAGTAGAGGATGAGGTTTGTGCAGCCACCAGTTTCTGAAGCAAGTCTGTCTGTTGAGCTTGATGCGGATGAATTGTTGTAAGAGATGCTTCCATAGCTGGCATCCTTGTATCCAAGGCATCTATCTTTGTGGCAAGATTAGAATTTTTCCTGAGTTGTCTCTTAATATCAAGCATTGTAGCTTCTGGAAGCTTAGAGTCCATTTTTTCAGAAATAGCCTTCTTCATCTCATCAATATCTCCTTTGATGGTGTTGACATCTCTAGCATGTTGGAAGCCTTTAATTTGTTGTAGTTGCAGAGAAGCAAGATGTGCTTGAAGGAGCTTCTTGGTGTTGGCATTTGTGGTAGTTTGAAGAGCAGAATTTGTCTGATTTATGAGTTAAATCAGGATTGTCTTGAAGTAGTGTTCATCATAATGCTTTGAAAATTCCCATGATGGCATGCCTGATCTTGAGCTAGAACCTACTTCTCCCCCTATGTCCAATGGCTCTTCTTCACTATCTCCACCTTCATCTCGAAAGAAATATGCTGAACCACCAGTCTCATAATCAACATCACCAGCAGTAGAGGGCAAAGCTGTGATGGCATCCTTAGCCCTTAGCATTGACTGTGTGGTGTGCACCAAGTTGAGCATTCATTCTGCATTGTCATTGCCCTATTCAGCTAGAAGTTGATAAGCTGGAACAGGGTGAGTAAATGTCTCAGCATCAAGGGAGGTGGAATCTATAATAGCTTGAGGTTGCTAAGATAGTCCCTCCCTGTCTGCATCCTGGACATCCATTAACTCACTTTCAATGACATCCATCCTTATAGCTCCTGTACCTGCATTTCTCTCATGTTCTCTCTTTTGTTGCATCAAGGTCTCACCTTGGCCTCACACCCTCACCTTCACCATCTAAGGTGGGACTCCTCTCACTCTCTTTTTCCAATCCTGAAGAACTGGATTGCTTATTTTCACTCTTTTCCTCTCCTTTTTCCTGGGAGCAACCCACACTCTCACTCATAACACTTTCTTCCCTCAATCCTAAGAGTTACTGTACTACCACTAAGTCTTTTGCAATTGAGATAATTGATGAAATTTTAAGCTGTGTAAAGACATTCGACGGATGAGGGATATCCGTCGGATTAGCAATTTGACTATCCGACGGATAACTGCTGTTAAGCTTATTCATCGGGATACAATCACTACTCGACGGATGAACAATATCCATCGAGAGAGTAGGAATAAATGAGTTAGGAGTGGAAACTATTATGGACTCTGTGCAGATTGATGAAAATTTTGGCACAGATGTCTCAACAGTTCCTGAAAGAATTGGCAAGTGAGCCAACAAATCATCCAAAAGATGATGCTCACTTCCACTAGATTTTGGCTTCCCCAACAGAGTTAAAGAAGGGGAATCAGGAATTGATGTGTTGATCATATCCACATCCAGAAAGTTTATGGGAGAATTTGGTGTTTGGGGTGCTTCTATAACTAATGATTTTGGCGGTGACTCCACATTTATTGGAGCCACATCAAGCTGACTTTGAGAAGGTGCAGTGACTGTGTGTTTTGCACCAGTTTGCACAGTGTGTGAACCCTGTGCATCCCCAAAGGTTTTTGATTTCTTCTTTCTAGCATAAGTTTGGGGTGAGCTAGTGACCCTTACCCTTTTGGCCTGTGCTCTTGGTTGAGAGCTTTGTTCAATAGCCACATCCTTTTGGGAGGATGTAGCTAGAAATGAGATTTTGTCCTTTTTAAGCACTGCAGTTTGTTGGGAAACTGCAGTGTGGCTAGGCTGGGAAACACTCACCTCTCCAACCTTATCCTTAGGGTTTCTTTTATGTTCACCCTGTCCCTCACCTACCTTACCCACCTTCACACCCCCTCTTTGGGTTTGGTGAATTTTACAACTGGCATCTTTTGAGAGGTACCAGAGGGGGCTTTCTTTAATTTGGGTTTTGATATTTTTGATGGTTTAGTAGCTTGGGTAGGCAACTGTTGGGTCATTGACACAGTTTCCATAGCTACACTAGAATTCAAAGAAATCTGTGAGGTTAGAAGAGTAGGGACAGATGAACTTACCTCACTTACTTGAGGTGCTTCCATTACAGGGAAATAGAAGAGTGGCACCTCCTTGTGATGTTTTGCCCTGTTTAAATCTGCAATAATTCTTCTCTCTTGAACCCAACAATCTAATTTGTTATTTTGGTTCTCAAGCATAATTTCCTCAAAGAGGTGGTTAGCTAGCATCATGAAAAATCTAGAATAGTAAACATTTTTACCCCTCTTATTTTAACTCCCCTAATTTAAACCCCAACTCAAACAAAACAAGATCACTAAAATTAAAGAATTTATCTGTAACTAGCATGTAAATCATGTTAAGCATAGAAATATTGACAGAATCAAAATTACTGATTTTACCAGAAAAGACCTTGGTAACTACATCACACATGAAACTCCATTATTTCCTAAGACCCAGCCTCCTAATATCACTTAACTTAGAAGTAGAGAGTGCATAGTTCATGGAATTAAGCATATTAACAATATCAGTATCTGTGTGTGGTGAGGTCACAGTATTATTAGGAATTTTGAAACATGCTTTAATAACATCACGATTGATACAGAATTCCTTACCTTTAATAGCGAGTGTGATGGTCTTATCAGTAGAGTTGTATGTAGCAGTCACCCACATCTCTTCAACAACCTCACAGAAGATGGTGGGTGATTCTAGCATTTCATAGCTGAGTTTACAGTTCTTCACAAAATCCATCATTTTGTGGTAGTCACTTGAATGTTGAATCCCCTTGTTTACTAGAGCCGTGAAGTTATTTTTCTCATAGATGTATCCAGTTTGTGACATGATCTTGACTACTGGTGCCATTGTTAGAGAGTAGAAATTGCAGAGATAGAGATGGTAGTTGCTTTAGAGAAAGAGAGAATTTTGAGCAGATGATTTGAGAATGATAAAAGAAAAGTAATGAAAGTGAATTAAGCTTTTATACTATCTCAAAAATAATTGTCAAATAATAATAAAGTAAAATAAAGTAACCAATAAGAATTGCCCGAAATAGTCGTTTAAAAATAAACTGTAAAAATTCCTTCAATTATCCGTCGTGTTATACTTTAAACTGTAAGTATACTCGATGGATAAAGTTCAGGGAATTAACGGCTAAGATTCAGACAATTCGACGGATGAGGGTAAATCAGTTATCCGTCGAGTCATAAAATATTCCAGAAAAATAATTGATTTTATTAATAAAAATGTATACCGACGGATGATCAAACTCGATGGATAACGATCATCCGTCGAGATGTAAATTTTGACTTAGCCAAAATTTCATCCAAGACTGAAAAATCAATTAAATTTCTGGCTACATTACAACTTGCAAACAATCTATAAGGATTCAAGAGAAATTTAGCATACCTAACTCACTTACCAACCTAGAAAAGGTGGATTCATCCAGTGGCTTGGTAAATATATCTGGAAGCTGCTTTTCACTTGGAACAAAATGTAGTTCCATAGTACCATTCATTACATGTTCCCTTATGAAGTGGTACTTGATGTTTATGTGCTTTGTCCTTGAATGTTGTACTGGATTTTCAGTGATGGCAATTGCACTTGTGTTATCACAAAATATGGGAATTCTTTCCACTTGCAGAGCATAGTCTAGCAATTGGTTTTTCATCCATAAAATCTGTGCACAGCAACTGCCAGCAGCAATATATTCAGCTTCAGCTGTAAAAGTAGAAACTGAGTTTTGCTTTTTACTAAACCAGGACATAAACTTATTTCCTAGAAATTGATAGGTTCCTGTTGTACTTTTTCTTTCAATTCTACAACCTGCATAATCTGCATCTGAATAACCAGTTAGATCAATACCAGAATCTCTAGGGTACCAAATGCCAAGTTTTGGTGTTCCCTTTAGATATCTGAAAATTTTCTTACTAGCTACTAAGTGAGATTCTCTAGGATCAGCCTGCAATCTAGCACACAAACATGTAGCAAACATTATATCTGGCCTACTAGCTGTTAAGTACAGAAGTGTGCCAACCATGCCCCTATAACTTGAAATATCCACAGACTTTTCAGTAGTGTTTAATTCAAGCTTAGTTGCAGTGGCCATGGGAGTTTTTGCAGATGTGCAATCTATTAGATCAAACTTCTTTAAAAGATCATAAATGTCTTTAGTTTGACTAATGAATATTCCATCACTAACTTGCTTAACTTGCAAACCAAGGAAATAAGTTAGTTCTCCCATCATACTCATTTCATACTTACTTTGCATCAATTTGGCAAACTTTTTGCAAAGTTTTTCATCTGTAGAGCCAAAAATAATGTCATCTACATAAATTGGAACAAGTATACTAGAGCCATTAACATTTCTAAAGAAAAGAGTTTTGTCTACAGTACCTCTAGTAAAGTAATTCTCTAAAAGAAACTTTGACAAAGTGTCATACCAGGCTCTAGGTGCTTGCTTCAGTCCATAAAGTGCTTTCAAAAGATAGTAAACATATTCTGGAAAATTTGGATCTTCAAAACCAGGAGGCTGACTGACATAGACTTCCTCCTCCAAATCTCCATTCAAAAAGGCACTTTTGACATCCATTTGATAGACGTTGAAATTGGCATGGGTTGCATAGGCTAAGAAGATTCTGATGGCTTCAAGTCTTGCAACAGGAGCAAATGTTTCATCAAAATCTATTCCTCCTTGTTGACATAGCCCTTAGCAACCAATCTAGCTTTGTTCCTGACCACTATGCCATTTTCAACCATCTTGTTTCTGAATACCCATTTGGTGTCAATTGGATTCTTTCCTCTAGGCTTGGGCACCAGCTTCCATACTTTATTCCTCTCAAATTGGTTTAGCTTCTCCTGCATAGCTAAAATCCAATCAGGATCCAACAAAGCTTCTTCTACCTTCTTTGGTTCTTCCTTGGAAAGAAAGTTGTTGTATAGACATTCTTCTTGAGTTGCTCTCCTTGTTTGAACTCTAGAAGATACATCACCAATGATGAGCTCAAAGGGGTGATCCTTTGTCCATTTCCTTTGCTGAGGTAGATTATCTCTAGATGAAGAGACCTTATTGTTGTCTTGATGTGTGATTGAGTTTTGATTATTTGAAACTCCCCCTGAGTTAATGGATCTTTGATTTGAGAAATGAAAGCTTTCTGTAGGAGATCTATTCTGACTCCCAGCTTCTTTTGATGACCTGACGGATGGTGAATTTTGAGTACCGACGGATGAGGCTGGTTATCTTCCGACGGATAAGGCAGATTGTCTCCTGACGGATGAAGCATTATGCAACTTGACAGATGTTGAATTTTGTGCTTTATTGGTAGTAGATTTTTCTGCATTATCCTTTGATATTGTTTCTTGATCACTTTCATCATCACTGTCATCACTAACCATCTCCACATTGTCAAATTTGAGGCTCTCATGGTAATCTCCATCATGCAGTCCTTCAATCTTTTTTATCATCAAACACAACATGTATTGATTCCACAATAATGTTGGTTCTTAGATTGTAGACTCTGTATACTTTACCAACAGCAGATCCAACAAAAATTCCTTCATCTGCTTAACATCAAACTTCCTATTCTGATCAGTTTGATTTCTCAAGATATAACATTTGCAGCCAAAAACATGTAGAAAATTTAGAGTTGGCTTCTTGTTCTTGAACAATTGATAGGGAGTCATGCATCTTGCTTGATTAACCAGAGAAATATTTTGAGTGTAGCATGCAGTATTTACAGCTTCAGCCCAGAAATATGTTGGTAATTTGGATTCTTCAAGCATTGTCGTGGCAGCTTCAATAAGTGATCTGTTCTTCCTTTCTACCACTCCATTTTGTTGTGGAGTTCTTGCTGCTGAAAACTCATGCAAAATCCCATTTTCTTCACAAAATGCTCTCATAACAGAATTCTTGAACTCAGTTCCATTGTCACTCCTGATTCTTCTAACTTTGAAATCAAGATGATTATTGACTTGCCTTATGTGATTGATGATGATTTCACTAGTCTCATCTTTAGACTTTAGGAAATATGTTGAAGAGAACTTTAAAAAATCATCTACAATTACTAGGCAAAATCTTTTCCTTGAGATGGACAACATATTGACTGGTCCAAACAAATCCATGTGTAGCAGTTGCAAAGGTTCTTCAATTGTTGAATCAAGCTTCTTTCTGAATGATGATTTGATCTGCTTTCCCTTTTGGCAGACATCACACAATCCATCCTTAGAAAACTCCACTTGAGGAATACCTCTTACCAGTTCTTTCTTTACTAGTTCATTCATGGTCTTGAAGTTTAAATGGGATAGCTTCTTGTGCCATAACCAACTTTCATCCTGACTTGCATTGCTGAGAAGACAAGTAACAGATTCTGCATTTGATGAGTTGAAGTCAGCTAGGTACACATTTCCTTTTCTCACACTAGTAGAACCACTTTGTTGCTCCTCTTGTTAGTCACAACACAGGCTTCTATACCCTCTTCTTTTCCCAACATGAATGCCATGCCTTCTATGCCTATGAATGCTATGTCTACACTAAATATGAATGCACAATTTGCTAATATGATTATATTAACATGACATCTCAAATATATCTAACAATCTCCCCCAACTTGTAAATTATGCAAAATATACAAGTTAATAGATTTGATGATATCAAAAACATTTAAGTACAAATGCAATAAGAGTCTAACTAGATAACTAACTACAACTTATAGTCCTTGTAGCTTTTATCAATCTCATAAAGTCAATCTGAATCCAAGATAATTCTTGACAAAGCTTGATATCAGCTTTTCTTCTTTACTCCTCAGGACTTGAGCCATTGTAGTCTTGACTTGCTTCATCTCTTTATTCTGACTCCCAATCTAATAGATTGCAGTCCTTAAAGCAGAGATATGGTTTCTTTCTAAACCATCATTCAGTCTTATTACCCTTGGGCGAGAAGAATCTTCATTGTAGCACAGACATTTCTCATTCAGTAACACTTCAAGCTTAGCAGAATCCTTCCTCATTGGAGTTTCACTTCCATCATCTTCAACAATATTAGGAATGAATTCTGTAACTCTTGAACCAGAAATTCTTGCTTTATCTCTGATGGTCTTCAATATAAAATTTGACCATCTCCTGGTCATATCAGACTTTACCTCTAAAAGGTAATGAAAGAATTGAAGTTCTTTTAGTGATTTGTTTAGCACATCTGATTCTGACATTTGATATGTCCTTCCATCTTCTAGAAAAAGAATCAGATTTTCCTTGACATTGTTCTTGTCATGAACATCCAGTACCACTTGAACAGAGATAACCTTATCAAGGTGTTTTTGTGTAACATCTTCAAGAGGTCTGTCAGTCAACATAAATGGATCTCTTGTAAGCACTTCAACTCCTGTTTTGATCTTAGCTTCATCAGAACCTAGTCCAGCTCTATCCCTTGCTTCTTTGGCTTTCAATCCAACATCCATGAAATTAGATAACAATTGGCTTTTCTTAGGATCTGATGGTTTGACTTTTTTTCACAAAAGTTTCTTTTTATCAGCTACTTCCATCTTATCTAAATCAACTTGAGCACTGTCAGAGGTTGATGTCTTGATGACTTTATCAGAACTTGCTGTTTTTGTTGTAGCTTGAAATTCTTCACTCTGAATAACTTGAGCTTTGTTAGAGGTTGTCTTGGATTCTTCAGAAATCTTCCTTCTTTTCAGAGTTTGAACATTTTCATCTTCAGCAAGAATATCATCAGTAACTTGAACCATTTTACACACAGGTTTTAACATAATTTAAGAAATTTTCATCTCCTGTGGCTTTATAGATTCATCAACTTTTCCCTTTCCTTTATCTTTGGGATCAATCTCAATCTGTGATCTTGTTTTGGGCTTTGATGCCTCAGTACTTGACTTCTCCTTGATCACAATGCCTTTTTGCTTAGGCCTTGGAGGTTTCTTTGCAACAGAAGCTTTTGGCTTTAGATTTTTCTTTTCAGCTTTAAATCTAGCTTCTTCCTCCTTGAGATTTTCTAAATCCATTCCAAGATTATGTTTCAGAAATAATCTTCTAGCAATTTCCTCATCAAGTGTCTGAATCTTGGGATCCTTCTAGTAGACTGTGATGGATTTTTAAACACAGCGGGGCGTGGAAAAACACTTTTACACACATAAAATCCAAATAAAAGCATATAAATCGTGAATAAAAATTCGAGGGATCGAATCTAACCTTTAAAAATAATTCGGAGACAACGATCAGAGATCCTTAGCAGTTGCTCCTCAAGTGTGAAGCACTCCACCGGTATCCACCAAGAAAACGACTTTTAGGAGGAGGAGGAGGTGGAGAGAATTTGGTTTTCTGAAACTTTTGGGTTTCTCGGGTTCTTTTAGAATAAAATAGGGTCTATAATAGTGTATTTATAGGCAAAATTTTCAGCTGAAATTTTCCCATAAATAATATTATTATTATCCCATTTCTTATTCTCATTAATAATTAAAACACCTTTTAATTATTAATCCTTTTTCTAAACACTTTAGAAATAATTCTCTCTCTTGATTTAATTTCCAAAAATTAAATCCTTAATTAATAATATTAAGAACTTTTCTTAATTAATTTATAATCAATTAAATCTCATTTAATCAATTATTAAATTTGCCAATTAATTATTTATTTCACAAATAAATAATTATTAACCATTATTAATTAATTCCTCCACCATAAAATCATTCTCTTTTTATGGTGTGACCCTGTAGGTTCAATATTAAGCCGGTAGTAGAAATAAATAATAATAAAACTATTTTATCATTATTTATATAAATTCTCTAATTTATTAAATATGATTAATTAATTAATCACATTTATTCTACATCGTGAGTGATGCTTCTCAACATATCGCGACTATCCGGATAATATGAATTCACTGCTTAGAATACCAAGAACCTGTCAGTGAATAGTTACCGTACAATAAATTCCTTCTACCCTACAATGTCCCGATTAAATACAAGGCACGGAACTCGTGTCAAGCCTATCAAATTCAATCACTTTGCTTACCATTTACTATGCGTAGTTCTATGCAAATTAGAAACTTCTTTCTAATTTCATTTACTCTGGCCAGAGATTCCTGAACTAGCATAAGTGGATCAGCGTTGAACATTCGCTTCCTTCACTGGAAGGGGTAGATCCTTTATTGATCATACACTATCTTCGTGTACAAATTCCTATACCCAGAAGAGCCCTAATAATTGTCCCTGGAGACTAAGAACTAAACCAAAGCATAGTTCAGTGTACACAAGATGACTATGATGATCTCAAGTCTAAGGATACTTGTACAACTATCACTAAGCGAACAACTGCTGACACGTGAGTGAACTCCATCAGTTGTTCAGCTGGGCGAGTCATGTTCAGTGAACTTATTCTATAATAAGCACCTACATACTAGCTATAGTGTCACCACACAAATATCTATGAGAACAGACATCTTTCATAATGAAGCAAGCATAGTATGTACCGATCTTTGCGGATTATTAATTACCAGTTAGTAATCCTATGACCAGGAACTATTTAAGTTTAGAGTTATCATCTTTTTAGGTCTCACTATTATGATCTCATCATAATCCATAAAAAGCTTTACTCTAAACTATGGTATATCTTATTTAAACACTTAAATAGATAAAGCCCGTAATAAAAACAAAACAAGTCTTTATTAATATCAATGAAATCAAAACAGATTACATAAAAGTTATTCCTAAATCCTAATACATGATTGGACTTAGGACATATTCCTTTCAATCTCCCACTTGTACTAAGCCAATCACTCTGGTATCTAATACCCATCTCATCTTTATGACGATCAAAGTGACTTTCAAAAAGTAGCTTTGTGAGTGGGTCTGCTATGTTGTTATGTGTGTCAACTCTATTTCAATACAATACAAGAAATGTTATCGCGCTCCCACTAACCCTTTTGTAGACACATGGTTCATCCACGTTTTTGATAAAATCAAACTCTTTAATTGTCTCATCAAAACGAATGTTCCATCTTTCGAGAAGCTCGCTTTAAACCATATTAATCGCAAGCAAAATCCGAACTGATTTTAACAGGGCTATAGGTAAACGGTTTCATCAAAGTCAATCCATTGCCTTTGTTTGAATCCTTTTGCCACAAGCCTGGCCTTATAGGTCTCCACCTGGCCATCTGCTATAATCTATCTTTTGTATACCGTATACATAGATTCCATTCTGGATTTCATGGCACTATGCCATTTCTCTGAGTCAACACTACTCATAGCCTCATTATAGGTCACAGGGTCGTCATCATCAAATGATTGACAACTCATTGTCATTCTCAATGACAAGGCCATAATACCTCTCAGATTGGCGAGACACTCTCCCTGTTCTATGAATGGGCTATTCCACAAAAGGTTGTTCAGTCAGAACAGGTGTTTCCATTTGATCCGTAGTAGTTTGTGCTTCTTGAACTTCATCAAGTTCAATTTTGCTCCCACTGTTTCCTTCAAGGATAAACTCCTTTTCCAAGAAGGTAGCATGTCTGGATACAAACACCCGATGATCGATGTAAAAGTAATACCCTAAAATCTCTTTAGGATATCCCACAAAACTACATTTTACGGATCGATATTCCAGCTTATCTGGGTCAACTTTCTTGACATAAGCTGGACATCCCCAAATCTTAACGTGTTTAAGACTCAGTTTCCTTACTTTCCATATCTCATATGAAGTTTGAGGAACATATTTGGAAGGCACCATATTCAGTAAATATGCCGAGGTTTCCAATGCATAACCCCATAGGAATACTGGAAGATTTGCATAGCTCATCATGGACCGAACTATGTCTAACAAAGTTCGATTTCTCCTTTCAGATACCAATCTGGAGGAGTCCAATGGGAGACTATATCATTTACTTAGAGATAATTTAGAAACACTCCATTAAAGTATTTACCACCTCGATCTGATCGAAGAGTTATGATACTATGTTTGGTTGTTTCTCCACTTCATACTTATATTCTTTGAACTTTTCAAAGGCCTCAGACTTGTGTTTCATCAAACACATATCCGAATCTAGATCTATTATCTATGAAAGTAATGAAGTATGAAAATCCACCCATGGCTTGCGTAGACATTGGTCCACATACATCTGTGTGTACCATTCCTAGCAAATCTGCAGCCCTCTCTCCATGTCCACTAAATGGAGACTACAGTGCCACTATGAAGTGAGATTTTCATCATCCCTTTTCTTTTATTAGTTTGTTCAATCTGAAGTAAATTATGTCACATATATACAGACCATTATTTAAAGCACCACGTCCATAAAGAATATTATCTCTAAGAATAAATCATTCATTATTCTCAATAATAAATGAAAAATCCAGCCAAGTCTAACATGGGAATAATATTCCTCACAATCGAGGGAACAAAATAACAATTATTTCAAACAATAGTCTTGCCCGTAGGCATATGTAAATGAAATGATTCTACATCTACAGCAGCAACTCTTGCTCCATTTCCCATCAGTAGAATCACCTCCTCTTCTTCAAGAGTCCTACTTCTCCTTGGTCCCTGCAAAAATTGCAGATATGAGAACCACAGGCGGTATCTAATACCCAAGTAGAAATGACATATTCACTTCTATCATGAACATACCTGAATCAGAAGCGGTAGTCTCACTACCCTTCTTCTTCAATTCTGCAAGGTAAACCTTGCAGTTCCTCTTCCAGTGCCCCACCTTATTACAGTGAAAGCAAACAACTTTGCTCTTGGGGTCTTCAGCTTTTGGTGGAACCGGCATTTTCTCACCCACTTTCTTCTTCTTGGAAGAGTTCCTCTTCCTTTTCTTAGGATTGGAACCTTCACCAATTAGAAGAACAGAACTCTTCTTAGGGGGAAAATTCGATTCCGCAGTCTTCAACATGTTGTGGAGTTCAGGCAGGCTGACATCCAACTTATTCATGTGAAAGTTCACAACAAACTGCGAGAACGAACTCGGAAGCGATTGCAAGACCAGGTCTTGGCTCAGCTCCCCATCCATGGCAAAACCAAGTTGTCCAAGATGTTCAATCAAATTGATCATCTTAAGCACATGGTCATTCACAGATGATCCCTCATACATCCTACAACCGAACAACTCCTTCGATATCTCATATCGAGCTGTCCTCCCTGCCACATCATACAACTCTTGTAGATGCATGAGGATAGTGTGAGCATCCATATGCTCATGTTGCTTCTGTAGCTCAATGTTCATGGAAGCTAGCATGATGCATTGAGCAACATTCGCATCATCTATCCACTTACGATACACAACGTGTTCATCATTATGTGCATCATTAGCAGGTTCAGTAGGCTTAGGTGAGTCAATCACGTATTCCAGCTTCTCAATCCTGAGAACAATTCTCAAGTTTCGAAGCCAGTCAGCATAATTAGGACCAGTCAATTTGTGAGCATCCAGTATGCTCCTGAGTGATAGTGCAGAAGACATAACGTACAAAGTAAATCTGTAAATGATAAACACATAACAACACTTAGCAAATATTCGATTTCATTTCAAAACACTATATGAATCGGGTCTTTATTCATAAGTGGCTCCCACTAGTTTTCCTAATTTATTCAACCCCCTACATGAAAAATTAAGCATTCATAATGCTAGTGGGAATAGGGATCCTACATTCCATTACACGACCCCGGCTGTAGCACGAACCGCCATGCAATGTTCAATAGGCAGACAACTCTTGTCAATTACATCTCATGTTATTCCCTAATCAAACTTTAGCCTCTTGAATAATTGAGTCTCGGCTGTAGCACGACAAACTCAATATTCTAAGTCAAGTCTAACCCAACATTCCGTACAGTTGAATCAGTCCCCAAAGGCCCACGGCTGTAGCACGTACCGACCTTTAGATTCTTATTCAATGTACACATCTCTATGTAATAGACAAGTATTTCTTATTTCGAAATCAAAGCCCTCGGCTGTAGCACGAACCGACAATGATTCAAAAATAAGAACTACTTTTCTATCATGTCGGAAGGCTATGACCGACACAAGCCCGTTGTATCATTGGCCAATTACTACTTGATATTATTTAATTTTAGAGGGATTATATTACGTTACAATCATAATCATATTATAAAGAGATTCTTCCTTTTAAATTAAATATTTCAAATCAATAATCAATAATCAGACGATTCCCAGATCGGGTGGAGCATTGTCAAGAGGCGTCACTTAATAACCCTTTCTTACAGATAGAAATCTGTTGTTGACAGAATCATCCTTTCTCTCATATCGAAAATTCATATTCAATTACGTGTTTCACAAACACAAGAATCTCATGATTGTATTCATAATATTATTCTTAAGGTTATGAAACAATTTCACTATACTAGGTTGTCTAACAAACGCCTTATGTTCATTCAAGTTCACCTAAATCTATCATCGCATGATAAACTAAGCATATATCACATATATCAACATGAATAAACATCAAGGTAGGCATGTTGTATCATCTAGCACATTAGTCTAAGCATTATACATCTCTATGTATCACATGAAGCATTTAAAAGCAATTTAAAACAGTCAAAACAGCTTTAAAACACTTCATGGAAATATAAACAGTTAAAAACTTTTATATAAACTAAAATTGATCACTCCATTAGATCCGTCTCGGAAAAACGAATCCAACGGTATATTGCACGCCCAAAACGGAGTTACGAAACTCCCAGAAAATCAATTTTAAAATCAACAGAAGGGCTGTAACGCATTCCGGTGATGCGTTACACCCTTTTTAAGCCATTAAAGGGTGTAACGCATTCCGTGAATGCGCCACAGGTGTGTAACGCATTCCCGGAATGCGTTACACCCCTATATATTTTTTTTTTCTTTTCTCTCCCGCACGGAATTCCGTGCACCTGATCTGACATGTCTGCTCTGCTGTCTTTTATGCAGATGTACAGATATATTTGCAGCCATATACACAGCAGATATATATACATACAAACTTACAATTTATATATATATATGATTATTTAATTACGAATTTTAATTGAAACAACTTCAAAAATTCATAATAAAAAATCTATACATCCTAAAATTATGAAAAAAATACCCAGACGATCTACAACACTTGTAGAACCCAGATCAACATTCAAAATTATTCTGAGAAACGATTTCTCATCAGACAAAATTAATCCATAATATAACTTGTAAAAATCATAATTAATTCATACAAGCACATAAAATTATGAAATTTTTACCACAGATCTATATGCATACAACCTATGCTCTGATACCATTGATGGATTTTTAAACACAGCGGGGCGTGGAAAAACACTTTTACACACATAAAATCCAAATAAAAGCATATAAATCGTGAATAAAAATTCGAGGGATCGAATCTAACCTTTAAAAATAATTCGGAGACAACGATCAGAGATCCTTAGCAGTTGCTCCTCAAGTGTGAAGCACTCCACCGGTATCCACCAAGAAAACGACTTTTAGGAGGAGGAGGAGGTGGAGAGAATTTGGTTTTCTGAAACTTTTGGGTTTTCTCGGGTTCTTTTAGAATAAAATAGGGTCTATAATAGTGTATTTATAGGCAAAATTTTCAGCTGAAATTTTCCCATAAATAATATTATTATTATCCCATTTATTATTCTCATTAATAATTAAAACACCTTTTAATTATTAATCCTTTTTCTAAACACTTTAGAAATAATTCTCTCTCTTGATTTAATTTCCAAAAATTAAATCCTTAATTAATAATATTAAGAACTTTTCTTAATTAATTTATAATCAATTAAATCTCATTTAATCAATTATTAAATTTGCCAATTAATTATTTATTTCACAAATAAATAATTATTAACCATTATTAATTAATTCCTCCACCATAAAATCATTCTCTTTTTATGGTGTGACCCTGTAGGTTCAATATTAAGCCGGTAGTAGAAATAAATAATAATAAAACTATTTTATCATTATTTATATAAATTCTCTAATTTATTAAACATGATTAATTAATTAATCACATTTATTCTACATCGTGAGTGATGCTTCTCAACATATCGCGACTATCCGGATAATATGAATTCACTGCTTAGAATACCAAGAACCTGTCAGTGAATAGTTACCGTACAATAAATTCCTTCTACCCTACAATGTCCCGATTAAATACAAGGCATGGAACTCGTGTCAAGCCTATCAAATTCAATCACTTTGCTTACCATTTACTATGCGTAGTTCTATGCAAATTAGAAACTTCTTTCTAATTTCATTTACTCTGGCCAGAGATTCCTGAACTAGCATAAGTGGATCAGCCTTGAACATTCGCTTCCTTCACTGGAAGGGGTAGATCCTTTATTGATCATACACTATCTTCGTGTACAAATTCCTATACCCAGAAGAGCCCTAATAATTGTCCCTGGAGACTAAGAACTAAACCAAAGCATAGTTCAGTGTACACAAGATGACTATGATGATCTCAAGTCTAAGGATACTTGTACAACTATCACTAAGCGAACAACTGCTGACACGTGAGTGAACTCCATCAGTTGTTCAGCTGGGCGAGTCATGTTCAGTGAACTTATTCTATAATAAGCACCTACATACTAGCTATAGTGTCACCACACAAATATATATGAGAACAGACATCCTTCATAATGAAGCAAGCATAGTATGTACCGATCTTTGCGGATTATTAATTACCAGTTAGTAATCCTATGACCAGGAACTATTTAAGTTTAGAGTTATCATCTTTTTAGGTCTCACTATTATGATCTCATCATAATCCATAAAAAGCTTTACTCTAAACTATGGTATATCTTATTTAAACACTTAAATAGATAAAGCCCGTAATAAAAACAAAACAAGTCTTTATTAATATCAATGAAATCAAAACAGATTACATAAAAGTTATTCCTAAATCCTAATACATGATTGGACTTAGGACATATTCCTTTCAGACTGTAGTCTGCTTCCCCTTGAGCTTCAAAGTTTGCATAAAATTTTGAGAGTCTTGACTTCCACCTTGTATCAGAACATCAGGCTTTGTCATCAGACTTTGCTTATCGGAACTTGATATCAGATTTTGATTAACAGTACTTGCTATCAGATTTTGAGTTTGAGCAGCTTCAGAACTTGTCTCCTTTTGAATAGAAGATTTTCTTGCATCAGTAATTAGTTTCCTAGAAGAAACCTTGATGCTCTGCCCTTTACCTTGAACTTGACCTCTACCCTTGCTAGGGTTTCCCTGGTCATCAGCTTCATCATCTTTCTTCTTCAGTATTTGATCATTAGAGCATTTGGACTTAACTACCTTCTCCCCTTTTTTGGCATCATCAGGTAGTAGGAGAGAGAGAAGAAGTTCAGCTGAAGATTGGATTTCATCCAATTGAGCTTTCTGAGAGGCTTGATTTTGTAGGACCTCAATAATTTGGGCCTGTTGCTTCTCTTGTATCCTCTCAATACCTTCTAACCTTTTCAGAAATAGGTCTGATAAACCTCTTTTTATCAAGCTTGGTCTCCATATCTAGCTTTTTAGCTTTTTCTAGAAGTTTGTCAACCTTTTCTTGAGTAGTAGAATGTAGACCTTGAAGATGTTTAGTAGACAGAGCTGTGACTTTGAGTTGTGTCTTGAAATCAGAATTTGAGAGCAACTCATCAGCTTTACTAATATGGTATGTCAGTACTTTGGAGCTTGGAATGAAATTAGTTTCATTCCACTTCTTGGTCCACTCCACACCTCTGTGAGTATCTTCCCAAGGAATAGGAGCAGCTTGCTCAACAAACTTCTCAATTAGTGCCTCCTTTCCTAGAGTGGGAGCTGGAGTGTCAACAGAAGCACTGTCTTCAGAACTTGAAGTAGACTCATTATATCTGACAGCACTAGATTGTGTGATATAACTGGAGATTCTAGAACAACTTCATCTAAATTCTGAGCATCAGAATTTATCTCCAGAATAGGTGTTGTTGGTGTCTCAGCATTTAAGATTGGAGAGTTGATTGTTGATAGGCTGAGCTGCTGATGGAGCTTCCAAATAAAGAACAGATGGAATATTCAGATTATGAATATCTATTTCAGAAATCATGTCTTGTTCTTCAACTATTATCTGTAGCTTTTTCATAAATAGGAGAGACAGGAGGTGTCAGCACAGTATCTTGAGCTTGAGTAGGGGATGGCAGAGCTTCAATTACAACAGGTTCTGATGAGATCAGAGATTCCTGATCCCCTTCCTCAGCTTCAATAGTATCCTCAGATGGAGGCTTAGCCATGTGCCTTTTTAGCTCTCATTTTCTTCAATCTTTTTGCTAGTGAAGGAGTTGCTTTATCATCAGAACTAGCAGTTCTCTTCCTCTTCAAAGTATCAGAACTTTGAGCTTCAGCATTTATCTGATGGGTTGACCCTTCAGCTTCTACTTCTTTCTGAAAAATCACATTTTCAGCTTCAATAGTCACATGATCTGATGCAGGAACCTGTGCTTCCTTATCTTCACTATCAGATTCATCCCTGAGAATCATATGTCTTCTCTTTTGTGGAGGTTGAGGAACAGACTTTGCCCTCTTAGGCTTGGAAGATGAAGGTCTGATGGTATGTGCTGATGGCTGTTGTTGTGAGGATTGAGCTGATGGTTGGAAGTAAGTTCTGATAGTAGGTTGAGTTGGTTGAGGTTGAGAGGTTGTTGGTTGTGTAGTTGTTGGAGGTGCTGATGGAGGTTGGGTTGGTTGGACATCAGTATATATGGTAGAATATGTGGCTGGATCAGAATTTACCAAAACCTGTTTGACAGAAGTAGGAATTTGAAGGGGTCTCAAAACAATTTTCTTATTATCAGTAGATAATAATTCAGTAAAGGCTCTCTTAGCAAGCTTAAATGGTTCAATTAACTCACTGGCTAGTTGGGGTGCATCAGAGCAACAAAAACTATAAATAAGCTGACAGAATCTAGCAAAGTAAACTGTATTCCTATCTTCTGTCATCCTATCCCCAATAAAGCCTAAAAGAGCACTTGCATAATCAAAATGAGTTTGATGAATGAGAGCATACCCGATTTGTTGACTGAGAATTGGGATTGCATCAAAATTAGAACATTTTTTTGCAAATGTTCTGGTAATGCAGTCAAAGAAGAAACTCCATTCCCTCCTTATGTTGGGTCTCTTCAACTGTCCCAGATTTTCCAAAGTTTTCTCATAGCCCAGATTGGCCATTAGCTGTTAAAGAGTTGTCTCCTCAACTGTTGAATATGTACAATTCTCTGGCAGATGGAGTGCTTGTCGAACTGTGGCCAAAGTCACCACATGGGCATCCTCCCCTGTTGAAAAGATGATACTTGGGGACCCATGAGCACCACCATCATCATACATGCCACTTCTCCAAAACTCCAGCACTTGAGTTCCAGAGATGGATTCTGGTTGGGTCAAAGCATACCCAATCTCAGAGTTAGCAAGGAAGTCCTGAATAAAGTGTAGTTCTGATGGAGCTTCACCCTTGCTAAGAATAGCCAAGTAGTTGTTGGGAACAAACTTAGCTCCATTGAAAATGATATCTTTGGGTGCCAATTCTGTGAAAAATCAAATGAGAAAAAGAGTGTTTGCAAGGTGTTTGATAAAATTCCTGTATGAAAAATAGCTTCAGAGAATATTAGTGGGTGAGAGAAAATAAGAGAGATGAGAGAATAAGAAAAGTAGGTAAAAGATTAGAAAATCTTTTAACTCTCTTATTTATACAACCCATGTGATAATAACTATATTTCGAAGTAGGCAGACAATTTACACCTGGCAACATATGAACAGTCAGTAAAAAGTTAAAGCAGGGGTTAGTGGGCACGAGAATTAAGCAATAATTAATGTGCACATGCAGTTTTTCAAGACAAACCACGTTTCCCACTTAATCAAATGATTATGATTGTTTTTATCTCACCTAATTATATATATAACTATTTCAGTATTTACCATAAATAAGTCATGTAAATAAATAATGCCACGTAAGCATCAGAGTTTCCATCAGGATTTGCATCAGAACTTGATTAATATCAGAATTTAACGGTCATCAGAACATGGCTTTTGGACTCAAATAATGAATGTTTGTTACTATGATTCTTCATACAAATACTGACTTGTAACTTCAGAGTTTAATCATCAGAACTTCCATCAGAACTTGTCCTCAGAATATATGCAAATGACACTTAACTGTTTGTCTAAACAACTTAATCACCACAGTAATTTTCATCATTCATATGGAGTGAAAATGTGTCCATTTAGCAAAATATCAGATAAAGATTAAAGTCTGATAAACTTCAGTACATCATAGAAATAAGGCATAACTAAGAAAAGTGCTTAAAATCTATCAGTAATAATGAAGTCTACAATAGAATAAATTTATGCAAGAATCCACCTCAACTGTTTGTGCTCATTTTATGCATCTTTTGAAATTCCCTTGTACAGTGGCTTCTCAGTGTAAGTGAGTCACAACTGCTATCAGAATTTATGCTATTATCAGAGTATTTCTCCAGTAATCAGAGAATGTGAAAAGTTACCAAGAAAAATGTATTTACTTTTCTAATGCATATTACCTAATAACAGCAATGCACTTGGGTCTTCCCTTCCACATATTTACTCTAGATCTCAAAGGAGTACCTGACTTAAATTTTCTTTTCTTTTCTTTTCTTCAGATAAGTGAGGCTTATCAAGCATGTAGTTCATTCTTAAGATTTACTCACATCAGAATTTGACAGATAAGAAGCAAGAAGCTAGTTTGTGACTTAGTAATAAGTTACACAAAGTAAATTTGACTGAGCTCAACATCAGAATTTGCTTGTGTTAATGAGTTTCCACATAAACAACTAATTCAAACATGGGATTTCTAGTATGTTAAAAACTACTAGGTCAGCATCTAACACATGTATCCTCATTGGATTGAATTATCATAGAACATTCAAATCACTGTCAGAGTATATAGATCCACATCAGATAACAATCAGCATTTAATGTATTACAATTTAAGAACAGATTACATGAAGATAAGTCAATTTGTAAACACTGATCATAAAGTCTGATGCATGAGAACAAAAACTAGGCAGATTTTGAAAAAGAACCTGAAACCAATCCAAGTTCATTTACCAGTCTGTAAAAGTAGCTTCACATAGTGGTTTTGTGAAAATATCTGCTAGTTTTTGATCTGTTGGAACAAAATGCAATTCCACTGTACCTTCCATCACATGTTCCCTTATGAAATGGTACCTTATGCTGATGTGCTTTGTCATTGAGTGTTGAACTGGATTACCTGTCATAGCAATAGCACTTTGATTATCACAGTTAATAGGTATTTTAGAAAATTCTAACCCATAACCCAGTAACTGATTCTTCATCCAAAGAATCTGTGCACAACAGCTTCCTGCAGCAATATATTTTGCTTCTGCAGTTGATGTGGAAATTGATTTTTTTTTCTTACTAAACCAAGAAACCAATCTACCTCCAAGAAATTGGCAGCTTCCACTAGTGCTTTTCCTGTCTATTTTGCATCCTGCAAAATCTGCATCTGAGTAACCTATTAGCTTAAAATCTGATTCTCTAGGATATCACAATCCTAGATCAGCTGTACCCTTGAGGTACTTGAAAATTCTTTTCACAGCTATGAGATGAGGTTCTCTTGGATCAGCCTGAAATCTTGCACAAAGATATGTAGCATACATGATATCAGGTCTACTTGCAGTTAAATAGAGTAAAGAGCCAATCATACCTCTGTAGTTAGTAATATCTACTGATGAACCAGTATCTTTATCTAACTTGGTTGCAGTGGCCATGGGAGTGGATGCAGTTGAACAATCTTCCATTCCAAATTTCTTCAGTAAATTTTGGTGTACTTAGATTGACAGATAAAAGTACCTTCTTCATTTTGCTTGACTTGAAGTACCAGAAAATAGCTAAGTTCTCCTATCATACTCATTTGATATCTTGACTGCATTAGCTTTGCAAACCTTTCACAGAGTTTGGCATTAGTAGTAGCAAATATGATATCATCAACATATATCTATACCAAAAGTAAGTCCTTTCCATGGTTGAGGTAAATAGTGTTTTATCAATTGTGCCTCTTTGAAATCCACTTTCCCAGAAGGAATTGAGTTAAAGTCTCATACCATGCTCTTGGAGCTTGCTTAAGGACATAAAGTGCTTTTTCTAATCTGTAGACATGATTTGGAAATTTTGAATCTTCAAATCCTGGAGGTTGTTCAACATATACCTCTTCCTCCAATTCTCCATTGAGAAAAGCACTTTTTCACATCCATTTGAAAGACTTTAAACTTTTTGTGAGCAACATAAGCTAAAAAGATTCTTATGGCTTCCAATTTAGCAACTGGTGTAAATGTTTCATCATAATCAATACCCTCCTGTTGAGAGTAGCCTTTAGCAACCAGCCTTGCTTTGTTTCTTGTAATTATGCCATCACTGTCAGTTTTGTTTCTGAACACCCATTTTGTGCCAACAATTGATCTGTTCTTTGGTCTTTGCAATAGGGTCCAGACTTTATTTCTTTCAAATTCATTTAACTCTTCCTGCATTGCTTGCACCCAATCAGCATCTTCAAGAGCTTCTTCCACTTTCTTTGGTTCAGTCTGAGATAGAAAAGAATGATAGAGACATTCATTTGATGTTGCAGTTCTAGTTCTGACACCTGCTTCAGGATCACCAATTATTAAGTCAGGTGTATGTGATTTGGTCCACTTCCTTGCAGATGGAAGTTGATTTATATAACTGGATCCTCCCCCATGATCCATGTTATCTCCATCAGCATTTTTTGATGCTCCCCCTGTAGTTGTGCTCTCTGAGATTTTAGTATTTGAATTGGATTCTTCAGGGTTTGAAGAATCAGAGTTTCCAGAATTATCAGATTTTGGCTCATCAGAACTTGATGAATCAGAACTTGAAGAGCCAGTGACAGGTTCTGATGCTTCTTGAGAGTATTGAGTTGTGGTAGGATCTTCAGTTTGCTCCCCCTTAACAGGTGCATTTTCCTTTTGAGTAGTTACCACAGTTTTAATGACATCATAATTTTACCCGTCAGAACTTACAGGATCAAAGTTTAAGTCATCAGAATTTACAGAATCAGAATTTAAAACTTCATTTTCAAATCTCAGCTGATCATGATCATTGAAATCTTCAAGTCCAGTAATCTTCTTATCATCAAAAGATACATTGATAGATTCCATGACAACCCTTATTCTTAAATTATAGACTCTGAAGGCTTTTGTGGAAAGTGGATATCCAAAAAAAATTCCTTCATCAGCTTTTAGATCAAATTTTGATAGCTGTTCAGGATGAGTCTTAAGAACAAAACACTTGCAACCAAATACATGAAAGTATTTCAAATTTGGCTTCTTTTTCTTCACCATCTCATATGGTGTTTTTCCATGCTTGTTGATGAGTGTAGCATTCTGTGTAAAACAAGCAGTCTGTACAAGCTTCAGCCCAAAAGTAGGTTGGCAGCTTTGCCTCATCAAGCATAGTTCTTGCAGCTTCAATGAGAGTCCTGTTCTTTCTTTCTACAACTCCATTTTGCTGTAGAGTTCCAGATGTAGAAAATTCCTGCTTGATTCCATGTTCTTTACAGAACTCTTCCATGATTGAATTCTTGAACTCAGTGCCATTATCACTTCTTATAATTTTGACAGAATATTTGACCAATTTATCCAGTTGTTTGACATGATCAGTTAGAGTAGATGCAGTCTCATTCTTCTTGTGCAAGAAATACACCCAAGTGTACCTGGTGAACTCATCCACTATAACCATAGCTTATTTCTTCTTTGCAATTGACATGACATTGACTGGACCAGATAGATCAACATGCAATAAGTGATAAGGCTCAAGAATTGAGGATTCAGTTTTGCTTTTGAATGAAGATTTTCTTTGTTTTGCCTTTTGACAAGAATCACAAAGGCCATCAGGAGCAAATACTGATTTTGGCAGTCCTCTCACAAGGTCCTTCTTTACTAGCTCATTTATGTTGTTGAAATTTAAGTGAGAGAGTCTTTTTTATGCCAATTCCAGCTTTCTTTAATTGATGCTCTACTCAACAGACATATTGCAGAACCATCAGAACTTGTTGAAAGTCTGGCTTCATAAATGTTACCATGCCTGTAACCTTTCAGAACCATTTTGCCTGTAGAATTGCTTACAACTTCACTGTGTTCTTCAAAGAAATCCACATGATAACCTCTGTCACAGATTTAACTCACACTTAGCAGATTGGGTTTAAGTCCTGAGACAAGAGCTACTGTTTCAATGAGGATATGCCCAAGATTGATATTGCCATATCCCAGAGTTTTTCCCATGTTGCCATCTCCATAAGAAACTCTTGGGCCAGCTTTCTCCACAAAGTCTGATAGCAGGGCTTTATTTCCAGTCATATGTCTTGATCATCCACTGTCCAATACTAGGATGTTTTTTATGTTGCCCTGCAATCACAAAGACCACTATTGATTAGTTTTAAGGACCAGACTTGCTTGGATCCTTTGGCCTTTTTAGGTTTGTTAGCATTTGCAGCGGATTTAATTTCAGAGTTTATGCTAACATCCTGTTTATCAGAGTTTATATCAGACTTTGCATCAGACTTTACACTAGAAGGAACAATGCTAACTTTCTTTAAAGAAGGTTTTACTTGATAATAATCATAGTACAAACTATGATATCCTTACAAGTATAAATGGAATGCCATATACTACCACAATGAAAACAAGGATTTTGTGGTTTAAACCTAATAGAGTGACTCTTAACTCTTGTTCTAGGAGGTAAAGAGTTTATATCCTTATTCTTCCTGCAAAAAAGAAGCAAGAAGGTTAGAGTTTCCACAATTATAACATTTCTTTCTAGGAGCATTAGGAACAGGCATATAGGTATTGCTTTTATTCACACCTTCCCTTCCAATCCTATTTTTCCTAGCTTCTTTTACCTTGTTCACATTTCTGATCTTTTTAAGCTTATGCTTAAGCTGCTTCTTTGTCATTAAGCCTATATTAACTTCAGCTGGTTTATCATGTTTTAATTTGTCAGAAGTTGACTTTTCTTTGACTTATGTCCTAGACTCTATCATCTTTTCAGAATCAGACTTCACAGTTTTTGCTACAAACTTAACAGGATTTACCTTTGGCTTAGTAGTGTGTTTAACAATAATTGCCTCAATTTGAACAGTTTCTTTCTCACTTTTATCATCTCCATAACCTAAGCCCTCTTTCCAGTTTCCTCAACTTAGAAGATTCTAAGTTGTTCTTCCAGAGTTAGTCCAAGTTCTGATAATCTCTTTTTCCTTTTCTAAGTCAGCTTTTAGAGATTCATTCAATTTTAACACTTCATCTCTAACATACAAAGCATCATCTCTTTCTTTCTTAGTTTGATGAAGGAAAACTAACTCCTTTTCTAAATAGTCATTTCTCTTTTTAAAAGGCAAGATTTTCAGATGTTAATCTTTCACATGTTAAAGTCTGATCTCTATAACTAATGAACATGGTTTTAAGATATAATCTCAACTCAGTAATATCTTCAGTATGAAAAGCATAAGTTGTTTGAGATACCTTCAATTCAGCAGTTTCAGGGTTGCTATCAGTATTTGCCATCAAGGCATAGTTCACCTCATTTTCAGAATCTGAAGTGTATGTCCAACTTTTCTTCTTTGTGACAAGTGCCTTGCCTTTGTCACTTTTTCCTTTCTTGCAGTCAGGAGATATGTGGCCTTTTTCACCACAGTTGTAGCATTTGACATTTGAGTTGTCTCCTCTGTCAGACTTTCCTCCTTTGCCTTCAGACTTTTTGAAAACCTTTCTTATCAGAACTTACACCTTTCTTGGAAAACTTCTTTCCCTTTCTGAATTTCTTGTAGGCTATCTTTGTGATACCCTTCACCATAAGAGCACACAATTGCATCATCTCTGCATCAGCATCCATTTCAGGTAAACTTTCAGTTTCTGAGTCATCATCATCAGAATATGATGACTCTGAATCAGACTTTATGATGAGAGCCCTTCCCTTTGCCCCTTTTTGAGGCAACCACTTTAGGAGATTCCTCCTCAGCTTTAAGAGCAACTTTCCTTGACTTTCTTCCATGCCTCTTGCTCCTTTGATCCATTTCAAGTTCATAAGTCTTGAGCATACCATAAATTTCATCAAGAGTAGTTTCAGTAAGGTCATAATTGTCTCTCATGGTAGTAGACTTCAAATCCCAATTTTCAGGAAGAGCTAAAAGGAATTTTAGATTTGAATCTTCAAGATCATATTCCTTGTCCACCAGTGATAGATCATTCAAGAGTTTGACAAACCTATCATATAAGTCAGTTAATGACTCATCAGCTTTTGAGTCAAAGTGCTCATACTCTTGAGTGAGTATAGTCCTCATGTTCTTTTTGATTGCATCAGTTCCCTAGCATCTAGTCTCCAAAGTATCCCATATCTCCTTTACAGTCTTGCAATTAATTATCTTGTTTGACATGACATTATCAATGGCACTATGCAGCAAATGTCTTACCCTTGCATCCTTAGCAATTGATGTTATGTCTTTAGCTAGTGTACTCACTTTTTTCCTTTGGTATGGTCTTTGCTGGTTGATCAGCAACTACAACAGAGAGCTTGGTAGGCTTATGTGGTCCTTCATTAATTCTATCAAGGTATTCTGGATCTGTAGCTTCCAGAAACATAGCCATCTTCACTTTCCATATGGGATACTCAGAAGGTTTCAGTATGGGAACCCTAATAGTCTCATATCAACTGTGGGTTTGAGTGTTTTGAGTTTCTTGAGTATTGGTGGGCTTAGTTGGGGTTTGTGCTTCTTCAGACATGATTGTTTGGATCTTTACTGTATGTGTGTTAACAGATAAGCTCTGATACCACTTGTTAGGTCACACAACACTGTAGAAGGGGGTTGAATATAGTGTTTATACAATCAAATCGATTTAACACAAGTATGTAACAAAGGTCAAGTATATTGAATAAACTCTGTTACAATATGAACTGTTATTCTCTCTCAGCGATGAACAAATATCACTAAGAGCTGCTAGGTTACAATGTATAATCTTCTCGATAATGATAACACATATAGTATAAACCCTAAGTCTATGTTTATATACTACACAATTACAAGATATATTATAATTGATATGGAATACAATTCTGTCTCCTAAAATATATCAATCAGATATCTTCTACAAGTCTTCCAGTCTCTAACTCTTTCCATGCACATCTTCTTTTATTTTAGTCTCGATCTTCTCCTGTAAATCAGCTTCCTTCCTTAACTGAAAGTCTTCCCGCACTTAAGTTCTGATATGACCTTAAGTTCTGATATTAAGTTCTCACTTCCAGTAAGTCCTGATTTCAGTAAGTCCTGATTTGTCATGTTGTTAAGTTCTGAAAACTAAACACAAATCATATTAGACATGACATCTCAAATATATCTAACACACTTTATACGAAAATAATGTAAAAAATATCCCGTCTTTCGAGAATACAGGTTTTATTGATCTATCAAAATGATTATCATATCAAAAATTTTGCACCGAGACTCGTACAGGTCAAACCGTACCCCGGATTGAAAATGTCAAAACACGGAAAATGTATAGAATAATCAGATTAGGTTAGGAAGGACTTTTCCGAAGACTTTCGGGTTGTAAAAATGCAAAAATGGTTGAAGTTGGACGATTCCCGGTTTTATAAAATAGTTTTATAATTATACAGACAATAACTAATAACTTTATAAATTCTTATAAAATCATATAACAATCCAAAAATTACCAGAAAAATACCATAATTATATATACTTTATTCAGGACATAGTAAAATTTACATACTCACATTTTATCACATATAAATTTTTAAATATCAATTTCAATCATTAGATAATTCACCAAAATTCACATAATAATCACATAATAATTATTTATTAATAAAATTAATTGCACGCTATGTCCCGGATATTACATCCTTCCCCCTTAAAAGGATTCTGTCCTCAGAATCTCCTAAGTAAACAAATGAGGGTACTTTTCTCGCATATCACTTTCTAACTCCCAGATGGACTCTTCAACCTTTGGGTTTCTCCACAATACTCTTACTAAATTTACAACTTTATTTCTTAATACCTTCTCTTCGTTTTCTAGAATCTCTATTGGATTCTCTACATATTATAAATCTGCCTAAGTTCTATTGGCTCATGCTCGATTATATGTCTAGAATCTGGATTGTACTTCTTAAGCATCGATACGTGAAATACATTGTGAATATGCTCCATATGCAGGGGTAACGCCAATTCGTATGTTATCTTACGACACGTTTCACAATCTCAAAAGCATTGGGCAATCAGGTGTAAATACTGCATTGGGAAATCATCTCACAAGATCTTTCCTCACAAGTTCATTGATGTTGTTGAAGTTGAGATGGGAAATTCTTTTATGCCAGTTCCAACTGTCTTCCACAGATGCTCTACTAAGTAGACAAACTTCTGATCCATCAGTATTTTGGAGACCCTGACTTCATATAAGTTACAATGACTTACATCAGTCATTGCAATATTTCCATCATACTTACTGGCAATTTCACAGTGTTCCTCATAAAATTTTACATGGTAACCTATGTCACAGATCTGACTCACACTGATCAAACTATGCTTTAGTCCTGCAACCAGGGCTACATTTTCAATGATGACATTCCCAAGTATGATTTTTCCATATCCCAAGATTTTTTCTAAGTTGCCATCTCCATAAAAAAAGACTTGGGTCAGCCATCTCCTTAAACTCTAATAGCAGGGATTTATAACCAGTCATATGTCCTAAGCATCCACTATCCAAGATTAGAGAATTTCTCCAGTTACCCTACAATCAGTATTTAAAATCAATTAGTGTTTTTAAGGACCCAGACTTACTTGGATCCTTTGGCCTTTTTAAGTTTGTTAACATATGCAACAGAAGACTTCAAATCAGAGTTTATGTTAACATTCTTACTATCAGTATTTACACATGCAGAAACAGATTTTGCTTTATTTAAAGAGGGTTTCAGTTCATAATAATCATAATATAAATTGTGATACTCTTTACATGTATAAATAGAGTGCCACACACTACCACAATGAAAACAAGGATTATGTGATTTATATCTAACTGTTCTATTCCTAAACTCTGATTTAGGAGGAACAATATTTATCTCTTTATTCTTCCTGCTAGTATTAACAAGATGATTAGTACTACCACAGTTCAAGCATGTCTTTCTAGGTGCATTGGGAACAGTTTTATAAGTACCATTTTCATTAAAACCTAATTTACCATTCCTGTTTTTCCTAGGCTTTTTCTCCTTATCTTTTATGTGTAATTTCTTTAGCTTTTGCTTAAGCTGTTTCTGAGACATTAAAGTAATATTTACTGATCTTGTGTAAACTTGTTCACTCTTATCAGTATTTAAGTTTGATTTAGGTGCTGAGGTTGAACCTACCTCAAAAACTGACTTAATAGCAACGGTACTTGAATTAAACTAAATAGGCTTCATCTGAACCTTAGTATCAGTATTTTCTGGTTTAGTTCTCTCAGTTTCTTTTCCATTTTTCTTATCAGAATAAAATCTATTAGCATATCCTAATCCTGATCCCCAACAGCCATTTTTAAAAATTTCATGAGTTGTTATTCCTGAGTTAGTCCAAAACTTTATAGCCTCTCTTTCTTTAGCTAAATCCTTTTCTAGATAAGCATGTTTTTCTAACAATTTTTCTTTCATATAAGTAGCATTATCTCTTTCTTTTTGAATTTCTAGCATGGAAAGCAACTCAATTTCTAGGTGATCATTCCTTTTCTTTAACTCAGAGTTTTCACTCTTGATTTTATTATTCTCTAAGGTTTGATCCCTATAACTAACATGCATAGACTTAAGAAGCAATCTTAATTCATAGATATCATCAGTATCAAAGGTAAGAGTGGTTTGAGGTACCTTTAATTCTGCAGTGTTAGCCTCAAATACAACATTTACCATGAGGGCATAGTTGACACCATCATATGAATCTGATGAATCATCCCAGTTTTTCTTCTTTGTGATCAAACTTGTTTCTTATCAACTTTTGGTTTTCTGCAGTCACCTACAAAGTGTCCAATTCCATCACAGTTATAGCACATTTCCTTTGACTTGTCATATTTTCCAGACTTTGATTCCTCTGAATCAGTATTTCTTCTGTCATTCCTCTTATCGGAGTTTGAGGAACTGGGACCCTTTCTGGAAAACCTTTTCCCTTTCTTGAAGTTCTTGTAGACCATCTTCTTGAAGCTTTTGACCAATAAAGCAACCATTTATTCCATATCTTCATTGTTGTCATGATCACTATCAGTATCAGATTGACTATCAGTATTTGAGTCATCATCAGAGTTTGATGACTCAATATCAGACTTTGCAATCATAGCTTTTCTTTTGGAGTGACCTTTACTCTTAGCTTTCTTTGGATTCTCTTCAACTCTAAGTGCAATTGGTCTAGTCTCGGATCCTTTTCTCTTGCTTCTTTGTTCCATCTCTAGTTCATGAGCTTTCAATATGCCATAGATCTCATCTAGAGTTGTTTCATCAAGTTCACAATTATCCCTTATTGATGTAACCTTAAAGTCCCACTTTTCAGGGAGTGCAAGTAGAAACTTCAAGTTTGAGTCCTCTAAATCATATTCCTTATTAACAAGAGATAAGTCATTCAAAATCTTTTAAAATATGTCATAGATCTTAGTTAAGGACTCATTATCTCTTGAGTCAAAGTACTTATATTCCTGAGTAAGTACTGTCCTCCTGTTTTTCTTTATGGCAGGATTACCTTGACAGTTTACTTCTAAAACATCCCAATTTTCCTTTGTTGTTTTACATCTAATAACCTTATTGGACATAATACCATCAAGACTGCTGTAAAGAATATGTATTACTTTTGCATCATTCATAATTGATGAAAGATCTTCAGTAGTATAATACTTCTTATCTTTATCAAACATCTTCTCATCTTGACCAGCAACTGCTACTTCCAACTTCAATGGCCTATAAGGACCATCATAAATCCTGCTTAGATATTCAGGATATATAGCTTCCAAGCATATGGCCATCTTAACCTTCCAGATTGGATATTTATGAATATTTAGGATTGGAACCTTGGTAGCCTCATACCTACTCATATTATTTCTAATCTGTGATGTGGCTGGGGGTGGTGATGGTGGATTCTGTTGTTGTTCTTTCTCTGTCATTGAAGATTGATTTTCAGATCTTAAACTGTTTTTATTATGGGAGAGCATGGGTCGGTTCGGTTTTTGGATAAAACCAGAACAGAAACCGAAGATCTTTGGTTTTAAAAATCAAAAACCGCAACTGCATCCGTATTATCAGTTTCGATTTCGGTTTCAAAAGTCCTGATTTGGTTATAATTTTTTGGTTTCGGTTATAAAAACCGATAAAAAAATAATTATAAATTGAATAAAAAAAATTTGCTTACTTAAAAAAATCAACCACATCATCTAATTTTTACATGAATTAAAATAGAAAGTGACATTTAACAAAATAAACATCCAAAAACTAAAAGAAATGCAATTAAATTTATTATACATCGTCTATTTCTGCATGTTCTTCCCTTACCTCTTTGTCCTCTGCGTTTACTGTGAAGCACACTACCCGGAAATATATCAGTTATTCAGTTGCATGCATAAGGTTAATTGGAAAATATTGACATTACAAGTTACCAAGTACCAACTATTAAACCCGAGCCTAAAGCTGCTCAGAACAAGTTATATATAAAATGACCTAATATTAAAAATACTAAGATGTGAGCACACTACCATAACATTTGTATACTCCCTGACCAAACAACTCAATTGCAAAAAAAAAATTACAGAAGCAAGTTGGCTACACTACAAAAGCATACTAAATTTTCATAATCAACTACATGGTGAATATTTGAATTATATTTTTATATTTTTTATATGATAAACACACACATACACACACAGATATATATATATAATGTAATTTATATTTATATTTATTAATATGTTATAATAATCGGTTCCGGTTTGGTTTTTCGGTTCGGTTTAACTTCAAAACCGGAACCGGACTATTACTAACGGTTCAGTTTTTCGGTTTCTCGGTTTTAATTCGGTTCAGTTTAAATCGGTCCGGTTTTAGTCGATTTTTATCGGTTTCGATTCGGTTTCGTTTCGGTTTTTCAGCTCAGCCCTAGTTTGTATATTAACAGCAAGCTCTGATACCAATTGTTAGGTCCATAATCAATTATAGAGAGGGGGTGAATACAGTTTATGCAAACAAGTCAACAACAGTTAACAAAACCAACCGTGTTTATATTAACAGATAAAAACTGATTACAAAAGTACTATCTCAAAGGATTAACAATTATCCTTGAGAGCTGCTAGGTAATATGAAAGATATAACAATTCGTTAGCTCATATTGAGTAAACCTAATCTGTGCTTATATAGTGCACAGTTACACAATCAATAAGGAATCCTATTCTATTACAATAAAGAAACCTAATACATATCCATGTATGATTGCTTTTGATATAAAGTCTTTCACTGCCTTAAATTCTGCAATCCTTTTCCTTCTCGAATATCTACTGAAGTGATTAAATGTTGATGACATCAAATGTTGATCATCAAGTACTGATAGATAAGTACTGATGACGTCACCTTCAGTAAATACTGATATTAAGTTCTAATAATAAACTCTGATAGTTTATATTCTGATATCTTCAATTATATCCAATATATCCCTACCTGAATGCACATTTTTATGAGAACGTCAATGTCATCGGGTATGAGTATCAAGGTAAAAATCCATTTTTAGATTCCTATAATTCAAGGCGGGGAGGTCATCATAACTTGAGGTATGATGATCACAATTTAAATGGGTTTTAGTAGCACGACACTTATTCATATTCTTATTTCCAACCAAGTGATCTGGTTCCACATGATTCAGCTAAAGGAAGTAATATTGTGAAGTTATTGGAAAGGTTAGATGAAGGGAAGTTGGAGATGCAGAAGCAGTGTACTAAAGATTCTAAGGATATTAAGGAAATACAAAAGCAACTTGAAGACGTGGTTATAAAGATGAATCAAAAGCATGACTTTGCTGAAATTCCTGCAATTGTAGAATCATAACAAAAGGTTGAGTATGTGAATGTCATTACAACTAACAACACTTTAGATAAAGATGGTCTAACTTTCTAAGCTAATGACATACTTGATGTGTCAAAGAAAGAATCTGATTGCCTCTATAATGACAATAAGGAGAAATATCAAGCTCTTTCTTATCCATTTGATACTAAGATTCGCTTTGATTATATTCATTTTCCATTTAGATTCGTATAAATCAAAGTCAATGAGGTGGAGGATGAAGACCACATGGATACTGAAATATGTTTCTTGGAGAGCACAGGAGATACTATTGTGCAAGAAGATCTTAAAGTTGTGAAAGAAGAACTAGAAGATGTAATTTTCGAAGATCATGGAAAGAATTTGCTAGAGGAAATTGTTGAAATAAAATAGAGTCTCGCGCCACTTACAAGGTATATGGAGAAACCTATTCCTCCGTATATTCTCAAATTTGATCTTGTTGAGAATTTCGCTCTTAATGTAACGTCCCAAAGCCCGAGGTCAAAGGATTTGGTCGTCACAATGTAACCTTAATCCAAAATAACATGTTTAATCAATAAACAAATGTGAGGAGTTGAAATATAACAACTGTGACCTTAAACTATACCAAGATATTTTTAGGTTACAGTTCTAGAAATAAGATATCCAAATTCCATTAATAAATTTTTCACCTTCTCTTTTAAAACCCTTTTCAACAATTTTCAAACTCAATACTAAACCCGCTAGTATAACTTTGAAAAGAAGTATACTAGACTGAAATACACGATAATACAACTATAATGTATATATAAAAAGCTTTACATAACAGAACTCACACTAGTTCCGCAAACCCTGGACCAATTATCTTCGTAATTGCATCCTTTTTATCCTTTCCCGGATTACACGGCTAAACAGCGCAAGTAATTCCCCACTGGAAGGTTAATTTAAAACAGACAAGTATGAGTGCAAGGAATGCATAGCAAGTTTAGTATCACAAAATATATGGTCTTTTGACATAAAAACCCACATTTGCAATAGAGCAGAGCATTTAAAATCATATCTGCTGAATCAGAAAATTTGTTAAAGAATCGGATAATTGTTTTCTTAACTGTATTCAAAATCCTTTTGATATTTTTGAGCGAAAATGCTTCAGGAATATTAGATTTAATTAATGATATCAGGAGTTCTTATCAGGACTTAATATCAATATTTACTGAAGAGTGACGCCATCAGTACTTATATCAGTACTTGATGATCAACAGTTGATGTCATCAGGATTTGTCACTTCAGTAGATATTCGAGAAGGAAAAGGATTGCAGAATTCAAGGCGGTGAAGGACTTTATATCAGAAGCAACATACATGGATATGTCATAGGTTTCCTTATTGTAATAGAATAGGATTCCTTATTGATTGTGTAAATTTACACTATATAAGCACAAATTGGGTTTACTCTATATGAGTAACGAATTGATATGTCTTTCAAGATAACCTAGTAGCCCTCAAGGATAATTGTTCATCTTTTGAGGAAGTACTTGTGTAACAGATTTTATAAGATTAATATAAAGACTGTTGATTCTGTTAAAACTTTATCGAAGTATTTGCATAAACTGTATTCACCCCCCTTTACAGTTGATTACGGACCTAACAATTGGTTTCAGAGCTTGCTATTGATATACAAACAGTTTAAGATCTGAAATCAATCTTTAATAGCAGACAAAGAAGCTCCACATAATCCACCACGACCCCAAGCCACGTCACATATTAGCAGTATTATGAGTAGGTATGAAGCCATCAAGGTTCCAATCCTGAAGATACATGAATATCCAATCTGGAAGGTTAGGATGGCCATGTGCTTGGAAGCAACAGATCCTGAATACCTGAGCAGAATTTATGATGGCCCTAATAAACCAATGAAGGTAGATGTTGTTGTAGCAGGAGAAGCAGAAAAGATGGTTGATAAAGACAAGAATGACTATTCTACTGAACATTTTTTATCTATTATGAAGGATGCAAAAATAAGACACGTCTTACATAGCAGTCTTGATAGTGTTATGTCCAATAGGTTCATTGGATGTAAATCAGCAAATGAAATATGGGATGCTTTAGAAGTAAAGTGTCAAGGCACCGCTGCTATCAAGAAGAATAGGAGGACAGTACTTACTCAAGAATATGAGCACTTTGACGAAAGAGATAATGAGTCCTTAACTGAGATCTATGACAGATTTCAAAAGCTGTTGAATGATTTATCTATTGTCAACAAGGAATATGATTTAGAGGACTCAAACTTAAAGTTTCTTCTTTCACTCCCTAAAAAGTGGGACTTTAAGGTCACATCAATAAAGGATAATTATGAACTTGATAAAACACCTCTAGATGAGATCTATGGCATATTGAAAACTCATGAACTAAATATGGAGCAAAGAATCTGTTAGGAATATGTTGTGAACTTGATGATAAATTAAACAAAACACCTTAGTATATTTAACTTAGTGAATTTTGTAGCACTCGACGGATGATCTAATATAGTCCCAACGGATAATCTTTACAGTCCCGACGGATGACAGATTAACATCCATCGAGTGAGTAATGTAATAATAAGAACTGTAGCACATTTCTGCAAACAACATGTATAAGTCAAGTAGATTGCTTAGGGATTTGTAAGTCATGTTGGCTATTAGATTGATATGCTGAATAGGTTGATTAATTGTAAATATGAAATGTCTTGTAATTCTGTATAAGTGAAATGGAGTCAAGTGACAAATAGACACCCGACGGATAATCTACAAGCCTCCCGACGGATGATCAATAAAGCTTCCCGACGGATGACAAGCATAGACCCGACGGATGATCAAATTCAAATAGCTGTTGAGAATGACAACACAGTCACTTGCGTCAGGTGTTTTCAAAAGGAATGTGGCAGCCTGTTAAGCAGGAATTTGAGAACAAAGAAGCATTACCATTTCCATGCAATTGTGAAGAAATTCAAAGATGATGGAATAGAGTAGTGAAGTAGCATGAAGTTAGACTAGATATGTTTGTTTTATTATCTTATTATCATGTAAACTTGGTGATATATAAACCAAGTGTAGCAAGTAGAACATCTATCGAACTAAGCAGATACATTTTCAAAGAAACATATCAAGCTACATCATGTAAGCATTTCTCTGAAGCTTTAGTTGTTCAAACTTGTATGCAGCTGTGAGCTATTCAAGCTTCACAGGGTTCTCATTTGATATATATATATGGTGGATACTTTCAAATCCACCAGAAAATTTTAAAAGCTTTTGTTTTTATTACTTAGTGTTTTTGATTTCTATCATCTTTTTATTCCGCACAACTGCTAATCAAAAACTGTTATATTTATCAAGTTAGAACTGTTTTAAAATCTGAAAAAGTAGCCAAAATTACATTCACCCCCCCCCTTATGTAATTCTTGTTGTATTGTTAGGGAATAACAATTGGTATCAGAGCAAGCTCTTAAGTACAAAGAGTGTAAAGATCATAACAAACAGCAAGATGAACAAGAAGGATGTTGGAGTCAAAATTCCATTTCTGGACAAAGATAATTATCACCACTGGAAGGTGAAAATGCCCCTACATCTTCTTTCCCAAGATGAGGCCTATGTAGATTGCATAGAGAGAGGTCCTTATGTAGTAATGTAACGCCCCCAAATCTGGGGTCAGGAATCTGGGTCGTCACGCCATCCTTCACTCATGTGTAACCTGGTATTGATTCAATAATCCAACAGACCCCAATCTCATACTCACACACACAAGTTATAGCCTTAGAAATGACGTACAAAATGTAATCTTCTTTCATTACACTCAAATGTACTTTACAAATCTCAAACAATTATTTATAACCTCTACATCAAGTTACAATAATTACGACTTATATCTTATATCTATCTGATACTCTTGCACACCTGAGACAAAGCTGCCAGGGATCCTCCCCATGACTGCAAGCGACTAAGTCCCACACCGACATACTGTTATCTGTTGTGTTGTGTCATTTAAAAGAAAGCAAGAGTGAGCTATAATGTCCAGCATAATAATGTACAGTATGAAAATGACTGTATGATAAACTCATGTAAAACATCATATATGATAAATACGTTTTCTTCAAAATAGTTTTCCTTGGTGATACACACCTTCTTATGAAAACAATCCTTTAGTGGATTTTATTAACCTGTGAATACCTTAATAGTAAACCCAGCACCTAGGCTTGGGTTACGGTATTGCATCACAATTCTAATTGGAAGAATAGGACATTAACTGGAGCCACCGCATACGATGATCAGTCGTACTACGGAAATAGTAACCTTTTCTACTAGTAGAAGGATGAAACCGTCATCTCTCGGGTATCACCCTTGCTGCATTCAGGCTACGTGTCCCATTTTCGGGTATATACATACTTCACAAGTTCCTGAGTACACTGAGTACCTTCGCCTGCGGTACCTTTGGTAGTCCATCTAGCACACACATTACCAGAGTCTACCCCTCCCTTTTCCTTTAAAAGAATTCTATCAATCTCGAGAACTCGAACCACATTGAAGTTCCCCAAGCAGTTTGCTTGATAGAAATAGCTTATCTCTCTAAGATATAAGTGTATATATATGTATATACGTACTTCCGAGAATTTCGGAGGAAGTACTAAAGATGTGAGTTGACCGTTGTCAACAGATAATTAATAAGGGGGAAAAGTTTCTTCTCGAAACTATATTCAACATATTAAATATGTCGGGATAATATTCACCGACGATCTGAAATTATTCGAATGATATTCTAAAATCAGAAAGTATATTTTAAATCAAGATCTATGATTTTTAAATCAATAATAAACCCTTTAAAGAATAATAATTAATTAAATAATAGTCGATAAATAATTAAACCTCGAATGAGTTTACTTTCTAAAAGAATATTTAAAATAATATTCCTCAACTAGTTTGTGTCTACATAATAATAATCTATAATGATTAATCGGGTTTGAAATAAATCAACGTTGGAGTATACTACTCCCATAATAAGGTTAAGTATATAGTATTTATTATTCGAATAATAAAATATAGTTGAGGGAATATGATCGTTGGGAAATCGTTTTAATAAAAGTTCGAGGTGTTTTAATGTTTCGTAAGTGGACGATGAGTCCCTTTAAAAACGTACTACTATGGACTTATAATCGTCCAAAACATCTCCGGGATGAATCCCGGTTTTATACTTTATTAAAGAAAACTGACCGACTCTCGGTCTTATGACTTATACCTCACGCTCTACTGTAGCGTTAGTATTCTTAAATAAGCACCTCTGGAATACTTCTGGGTTTCCATCAATTTAACTAACCGATCATCGCTCTAAAATATATACACACGCACGCTACTTGCTAGCGTTAACGTTCTCAATTATAAACTCCTCCGGGATACCTCCGGGTTTTTATAAGCTTACACCGACCGACTCTCGGTCTAAATATAATATTTCGAACTCGGTATGAACATATACTAGAAATTATCAATAATTGAGTAATGTAATACATCTCAAACTTCGTAAAATAGTTTAAAGCAATCTTATGCATATATCATAGTTTTGTAAAATATTCACAACACAACAGTTCTTAAAAGGTAGGGTTTCAAAACTTGCCTGGGTATCTCGAGGTGGAGGATGCTCTAGGTTCCGCTCGGAAATCTATGACCATAAACACAATTCATCTCGTTAGGTCCCGTTCTAATTTACAGCGACTCGCACTCATGCGCTATTTATTATGAACCCTCTCAACTTATACTACCCTTCTTATTCCTTTAAGTCCTTATTCACATCATGGTCGCTTCATTTTTCAAAGTATCTTAGGTTCATTCTCTTTACGTTGTCGGCTCCGCTTATGGATTCTTACGGTTTCTACTCGCGCGGTCTCGGCTCCGATATTTTTATAAAACTGAAAAATCATTATTTTCACTTGAAATTTTTATGACAGTTAGGAAACTAAATATTTTACTCTGTTTAAAAATTTCATGTTTTATGAATACTTTTAAGTTGATCCTTTATATTTTCAAAGTTCATGATTTGTAGCAGTTTTTGTTGCGTAAATCACTTTTACTAAAACGACCATAACTTTTGATCCGTAAATCGGAATCAAGCGATTCAAGTGCCTAAACGATAATTATAACATTTCCTATCATAATAAATGGTTATTTTTCAAGAAACTACAGTTTACAACTCCGGTACTTTCTGCAGAAACTTAAAGTTACGATTCGTTGGTTTTAACGGAGTTACGTTTACGATCGGGGTTTCATTTACGCCCTAACTCTTAACACAACCACCAACAATCATCATTTCATCATAAACACACAAACTCCTCTCAAGAACATCATGTTCTTGAGGCAACAACAATCAACCTTAAATCTACTTAACTTAAACTTCAAGATCTCAACAATACCGCTTTTTAAACTAAGTTTTCTACCACATACAAAATGGATCTTAAAAATGAATCTTAAATAAAGTTGGGCCAAAGATTTTTAACTTTCTTGAAAGCTTGAGATGTGTTCTTGAGGATGGTGGAGGCTTGGAAGTGCTTGGTATTATTTTTGGAGCCTAGAACCACCATTGAAATTAAGAAACCAAAGAGAGGTTACTATTCATACTATTCACTAGTGAGTTTCTTGATTTTATTTTACCCATCAAACCTTGATAAAAAGAGATGAAAGAATTTTTTTACCTTATTTTAATTTCTAGAAGGCTTGAGAATTAATTGCATGATTTTACAAGAGCTAGAACTTGGAGATTTGACTTTGAATTCTCCTCCTTTTGTATTAGGGCCGAATGGAAGCATCAAGGGGGGTATTTATACTCCTCTTGGTTGCTTAGCTTGGTTGATTTGATAGGTAACTTCTAGGAAATGGGGTGGAAGATCTTGCACTTGATTTTTATTCTCCTAGGTTGAATCCTAGGTTTATTCTTGTTGCAAATCTTAGGGACAAATCTTTGGTAGCTTCCTAGAAACTACCTATGTTAGCTTCCTTAGCACATTATTTGGATAGCTTGCTTGATAATCCTATGGTTAGCTTACTATTTGATAAAGTAACCATGGTTACTCTCTTACCATGGTTTAGTTAGTGCATTACGTTTATTTAATCGTTTACGCGTTCGCTCGGTCGCTTAAACGTTTTCGTAACACTTATTCGTAAATGGTTCGCCACGTAATTCCTTTCGTATTTATTCCTTATATTTTTAATTATCATACTTGAATATAAATCCGTAGGGTTTTAATCTTGTAATTATATTGTGATTCCTGTAATCCTCGATAAGTCGTAAATACGGTCATTTTTCAAAGTTTGTTTTCTTCGAAAACTAATAGCGTTTACAAACACTCATTTGGTACGTATAATCGTAATATCAACTCCGAAACTCATTTTCTCGTGCACTACATAGTGTGGGCTCAAAAGTTTTTCCCGTCCGTCATGGTTACTATTCATTAAACATTTTACAAGGTCTCAAAAATTCAAGTTATTATATTACCATTCATAAAGGTCTTTTACCGATGTCAAAAATTTGGGTTCTTACAGTCTTCCCCCCTTAAAAGGATTCCGTCCCAGAATCAGTTCAGAAACAGGTAGGGATATGTTTCTCTCATGACAACCTCGAGTTCTCGCGTTGACCTTGCAGTATTTGATCTCTTCATAAAATTTCCACTCATCCATCCAATATATTCCCGGGTACTCGTCCTTGTAGTCTTATGACCTCTACACGTTACTCGATATACGCTAAGTCTGGCTACGAGTTTATTAGCTCATTTTCAATCATATGTTTAGTTATGACAGTTAAATTTCCTAACCTCGATTCATGGTACTCGTTATAAACTTGGTGACCGTTCGACGATGGAGCTAATTTATAAGTCAACTTTCTTAGTCCTTTAATTCTTCAACTGGTCCAATAAATCTTGGGTTCAACATTCCTTTCCCTTTCGAATCTCATCACTCCCTCCTCGGGAGGTACTCTCAATAATACTTCGTATGCTACTTCATACATTATGTCTTTATAGTTCTGGTCCGCATATCTCTATTGTTCATCCTGGGCTGCCATTAGCCGGGTTCTGATAAGTTTTAGGAATTTCTTTGGTCTGTTGACTCAACTATGTATCCTCCATTTACCAATTTCTTCCCAACCTAAGATAGAACGATTCTTTCTTCCGTACAAACTTTGTAGCCATTCCAATGCACGCATGATAACTCGTTATTGTCGATAATTCGATTAACGTCAACTGGCCAATTCATTCCCCTTAAAAATTGATAACATGGATGATTAACGTATCTTCTAGTGTTTGGAATCATCATTCAACTTATTTGTTTCCCCCTACATCGCTCCTACTAGTGCTAGATTTTCATTCCTTAACATTTTCCCATTTTGGGCGCATCATCTCTGTCGATTATTCTATGTAAGAAGTTCTCGTCGCATTTCTACACGCTCATCTCCTGCTACACGCTTAGCGCCAGATTTAACATTTCTTCCCGTAGTAACGTAAAGCACGTCATCGTCCTGTTGCCATCTTGAAGGAAGCACCATTTCATACACAATTTATTGACACGTTTTAGGATCGTGCAACGTTCAGCTTCTGTCATCGGTCGGATTTCTTTAATCATTCCCCGTAAAATATCTACAGTACTACGACACTTTCTGGGCCGTACTCGTTATTCTCGCTAGCGCCTTAGACGTATTCACATTTATTGGTACCTGCTACTAGTGGTTTTTATAGGGTGTGTACGATCTTCTTTGCCTTCTATCAGTTCTGACAATGACATCCTTCATTCTTTCACGTTGCCCTTCGTAAGGGATATCGATGACTATTTTTCGTATGCTAGCGTAGTAAGTACATCTACACGAATTATCTGTCAACAATAGGCGATTCCCCAAATCGTTCCAAATAAAAGTTAAGCCACTAGTTGTATTCTCAATGGTTAGGATAGTCCTCTCATTCTACTTGTCGATTTAAGAACTCTAAGTCATTCCTCTGTCCGTCCTTTTTCACAAAATATCTTGGGAAATAGTCCCGTTGTGAAATTAAATCTTGGGTCCTTGTGTGGTGCAGTCGTCACGGGGTCTTTCTGTCCCAATTATCTCTTCTTCGTTCATAAAAAATTTTGTAGAGTGGACATCTATCGTTTGCACAATAAAGTAAGCGGTCCTATTTAATCTATCACTCAAAATCCTCAAATAGCACGACAGCTAACTTGGTTCTTAATAATCCTCCTTCAAAATTTATTATAATTAACTCTTAACCCTATTTGGGTCATCTACAAGTAACGCCCCCAAATCCGGGGTCAGGAATCTGGGTCATCATGCCATCCTTCACTCATGTGTAACCTGGTATTGATTCAATAATCCAACAGACCCCAATCTCATACTCACACACACAAGTTATAGCCTTAGAAATGACGTACAAAATGTAATCTTCTTTTATTACACTCAAATGTACTTTACAGGATCTCAAACAATTATTTATAACCTTTACATGAAGTTACAATAATTATGACTGATATCTTATATCTATCTGATACTCTAGCACACCTGAGACAAAGCTTCCAGGGATCCTCCCTATGACTGCAAGCGACTAAGTCCCACACCGGCATACTGTTATCTGTTGTGTTGTGTCATTTAAAAGAAAGCAAGAGTGAGCTATAATGCCCAGCATAATAATGTACAGTATGGCAGTTAGGAAACTCAATATGTTACTCTCTGTAAAAATTTCATGATTTATCAACACGTTTAAGTCGATCCTTTATATTTTCAAAGTCGTGATTTGTAGCAGTTTTTGTCGTGTAAATCACTTTTACTAAAACGACCATAACGTTTGATCCGTAAATCGGAATCAAGCGATTCAAGCGCCTAAAAGATCTTTATAAAATTTCCTATCAAAATAAAGGGTTATTTTTCAAGAAACTACAGTTTAAAACTCCGGGAATTTCTGCAGAAACTAAAAGTTACGATTCATTGGTTTTAACGGAGTTACATTTACGATCGGGGTTTCGTTTACTCCCTAACTCTTAACACAACCACCAACAATCATCATTTCATCATAAAAACACAAAATCCTCTCAAGAACATCATGTTCTTGAGGCAACAACAATCAACCTTAAATCTACTTAACTTAAACTTCAAGATCTCAACAATACCACTTCTTAAACTAAGTTTTCTACCACATACTAAATGAATCTTAAAAATGAATCTTAAATAAAGTTGGGCCAAAGATTTTTACCTTTCTTGAAAGCTTGATATGTGTTCTTGAGGATGCTGGAGGCTTGGAAGTGCTTGGTATTATTTTTGGAGCCTAGAACCACCATTGAAATCAAGAAACCAAAGAGAGGTTACTATTCACACTATTCACTAGTGAGTTTCTTGATTTTATTTTACCCATCAAACCTTGATAAAAAGAGATGAAAGAATTTTCTTTCCTTAGTTTAATTTCTAGGAGGCTTGAGAATTAATTGCATGATTTTACAAGATCTAGAACTTGGAGATTTGAATTTGAATTCTTCTTCTTTTGTATTAGGGCCGAATGGAAGCATCAAGGGGGGTATTTATACTCCTCTTGGTTGCTTAGCTTGGTTGATTTGCTAGGTAACTTCTAGGAAATGGGGTGGAAGATCTTGCACTTGATTTTTATTCTCCTAGGTTGAATCCTAGGTTTATTCTTGTTGCAAATCTTAGTGACAAATATTTGGTAGCTTCCTAGGAACTACCTATGTTTGCTTCCTTAGCACATTATTTGGATAGCTTGCTTGATAATCCTATGGTTAGCTTACTATTTGATAAAGTAACCATGGTTACTCTCTTACCATGGTTTAGTTAGTGTGTTACGTTTATTTAATCGTTTACGCGTTCGCTCGGTCGCTTAAATGTTTTCGTAATACTTATTCGTAAATGGTTCGCGACGTAATTCCTTTCGTATTTATTCCTTATATTTTTAATTATCATACTTGAATATAAATCCGTAGGGTTTTAATCTTGTAATTATATTGTGATTCCCGTAATCCTCGATAAGTCGTAAATATAGTCATTTTTCAAAGTTTGTTTTCTTTGAAAACTAATAGCGTTTACATACACTAATTTGGTACGTATAATCGTAATATCAACTCTGAAACTCATTTTCTCGTGCACTACATAGTGTGGGCTCAAAAGTTTTTCCCGTCCATCAGGGTTACCATTCATTAAACGTTTTACATGATCTCAAAATTCAAGTTAATATATTACCATTCATAAAGGTCTTTTACCGATGTCAAAAATTTGGGTTCTTACAACCAATGAGAGCTACAACTGGCAATGAACCATCTGTTCCCAAACCTAGGCATGAATGGTCAAATCCTGATACTGAGCAAGTCAAGAAAAATAAGAAGACCATGAACCTATTGTTCAATGGAGTTGATAGTGATATGTTTGATAACATCATTAACTGTAAAACAACCAAAGAGGTTTGGGACACAATCCAAATTATTTGTGATGGTACTGAGCAAGTAAGGGAGAACAAGATGCAGCTACTGATTCAGCAATATGAGCATTTCCACTGTGAAGAAAGTGAGTCTCTCACTGATATTTTTAGTAGATTTCAAAAGCTACTAAATGCTCTGAAGTTGCATGGAAGAGTTTATCAGACAAAAGACTCTAACCTCAAGTTCCTTAGATCTCTTCCAAAAGAGTGGAAGCCAATGACAGTCTCATTGAGAAATTCACAGGATTACAAGGAGTTCACCTTGGAGAGACTGTATGGCATCCTGAAAACTTATGAGCTTGAAATAGAGCAAGATGAGATGATGGAGAAAGGAAGGAAGAAAGGAGGGTCCATAACATTGGTTGCTGAGTTAGAAAAGGAGAAAGAGATGAAGGTAGAATCTGTTGAGTCTACATCAAAGGTCTGTGAAAGCAAGGGTAAAGGGCTGGTAGCTAAAAATGAAGATCACTTGAGCCAAGATGACATGGATGATATTGATGAACATCTAGCATTCCTGTCCAGAAGATTTGCCAAGCTCAAATTCAAAAAGAATTTTGGAGCAGCCAAGCCAAGTGGAAACATGGTGGATAAATCCAAATTCAAATGTTTCAAATGTGGCTTGGCAGGGCATTTTGCAAGTGAATGTGTAATATCCCGTATTTTTAGAATTATTATAATTATTATTTGAATATATACATGTGCTTTCATGATTTTAGAAGGAATAAAATGGTGGATATTTTATTCCTGTTTGACGAGTTGGTGTTATTAAATGGTAATGTGCAAATTGTTAAGTGTTATAATGATCCTTGTTAATTTCTGAAAATATTTACTTAAATATATTATTTTCAAAAGTTATTTGAAAGCCGATCTTATTGATATCGGTAAATTGAAATTGTTTTGTAATATCCGGGGAATATCGTGTAATTATTTTTATCAATAAATAATTATTATGGGAATTTTGGTGAATTATCTGTTGATTGATATTTATATTTGGGTGTTTATATGTGATAAATTATAAGTATTTTGATTTTTAATATGTCCAAAATAAAGTATAGATAATTTTGGTATTTTTCTAGTAATTTTTGGAATGTTATATGATTATATAAGGATTTATAGATTAAATAATTATTTTCTGAGTAATTATAAAACTATTTTATAAAGCCAGGAATCGTCCAACTTCAACCGTTTTTTGCGTTTTTACAACCCAAAACTCTTCAGAAAACTCCTTCCTAACCGAATCTGATAATTCCGGATATTTTCCGTGTTTTGACTTTTTCGATCCAGATTACGGTTTGACCCGTACGGGTCCCAGCGCAAAATTTTCGATACGATAATCATTTCGGTAGATCAATGAAACCCGTATTCTCGAGAGACGGGATATTTTTACATTATTTTCTTATAGGGTGTTTTATAAGAAGTTCGGTTTTGATAATTATCCAAATCTGGTATTAAATTGTAACGTTTTTTTATAGTTACTTAGCGGCTAAGTAATATATTTTTGGATCCGATATATTAGTGTAAATTCAGTATTAAATTCAAGAATATTTCAAAAATCATGAAATTTATATTTTCTTAAGTTTTGAATATTTTGAGAATTCTAAAGTTATTTTGGAAAATTTTCGGATTATATTTACCCGCACTTTTGTTTGTTAAATCGTAAAATGCGGGTTTGATGCGCGATCCAAAATTTTTAAAAATTTTATTTTATTAGTTTTTAAATATTCCAAGAATTTTAGAAAATATTTCGGTTTTATAAAAATTATCGGACTGAGCCCTATCAGGACGTCAAACCGTACAAAAATATATTTTCATTTTTATAAAATCGTGGCACTTTCAAATATATTATATTTTCATATTTTTGGAATATTCGTAATTTTTGGAAAATTTTGGTACAAATTTTATATTTATTTGATTAAATATTATTTCCCGCTATTTATTAATTTTGGGCTAATTTTAATTATATTATATTGAATTTTAGTTAAAAGAAAAAAAAACAAAAACAAAAAAACAAAAACAAAAACAAAAATGTGTCACACCCCCACCCCCACCTGCCACGCACACCACCCCCGAATAATACACTCACTGCCCATTTCCTTTGCTAAACAGATTACTCCCTCTCTGTCTCCCCTCCCGTTTATTTATATATACTTTCAACTTTTAAAAATTCATATCTTACAAATCGTTGATCCAAATTTCAATTATTATATATATAATCGATCAGAGCTTCGATACCTACGCATAGGTATATATATTGCGAGGTTTTGAGAAGAAAATTTGTGGAGCATATTTTCCGTTTTAATTTATTTTTGGGGCATAGAAAAGGAGTTTGATAGTGTTGATTACTCCACATGGCATCTCAGCGTGTATATGTCTATGGCTAATAATTTCGGATTTTTCTGGAGATATTTTCCGGACATCAGATTTTCTCGTCGGGGTGATCATAATTTATTTTGGATAACGATTCCGAAATTCCGCCTTTGTACTTGTATATATTAATGCACGTTAGTGTTTATATATTTATTTCATAATTTTCAGAAGTTGTTGTAGAAGTCGCTTTTGGCTGTATTTTTCGTTTCTAGGGTGTTTATACGTGCAAATATAAATTATTGTGTGTTTTAAATTTATTGATTTTATTAGAGTACAGTTGGATTGTGTTGTTTGGGATTGATTTTGAGGGGTATTACCCCGGGAAAAGTCTGTTAGATATATTTGATAATGTCATGGCTAATATATTTTATGTTTAGCTTTCAGATCTTACTGAACAGGATAAATCAGTACTTAACTGTTGATCAGTACTTATACTGGAAGTCAGGACTTAAGGATATCAGTACTTATATTATCAGGAGATAATCATCAGGAGATAGATATCAGAACTTAAGTGCTGAAGGACAATCAGATAAGGACAGTAGATGATTAAAGGAAAGAAGATCGAGATAAACATAAGAAGAGATATGCATGAAGAAGGAATTCCGTGAAGAATGGAATACTTGGAAGAAAAGATATCTGATTGATATATTTTAGGAAGCAGAATTATATTCCATATCAATTAGCGATTATCTTGTAACTGTGTAGTATATAAACACAGACATAGGGTTTACACTATAAGTGTTATCATCATTAGAAAAGATTATTCATTGTAACCCTTGCAGCTCTCGTGATATTTGTTCATCACTGAGAGGTAACAGTTCCATACTGTAACAGAATTTATTGTTTCAATAAAGTTTGTTTTCTGTTACTTAAGTTCTTAAAGTTCGATTTGAGTATACTATACACTATATTCACCCCCTCTACAATGTGTGTGTGTGTGTGTGACCTAACAATTGGTATCAGAGCCTATCTGTTAACATACATACAGTTAAAGATCCAAACACAATCATGTCGGACACAGAAACTCCAACTAAGCCTACCAAAACTGAGGAACCACCAAAGACACAAATTCAGAGTCGGTATGAGACCATCAGAGTTCCCATACTGAGACCATCTAAATATCCCATATGGAAGGTAAGGATGACCATGTTCCTGGAAGCAACAGATCCAGAATACCTTGATAGAATCAAGGAAGGCCCTCACAAACCAACCAAGCTCGCTGTTGCAGTTGCAGGTGAAGCAGCAAAGACCGTACCAAAGGAAAAGAGTGATTATACTGTTGAAGACATAGCATCAATTGCTAAGGATGCTAAGGTACGACACTTACTGCATAGTGCCATTGATAATGTAATGTCAAACAGGGTAATCAACTGCAAGACTGCTAAGGAGATATGGGATGCTCTGGAAACAAGGTGTCAGGGAACTGACACAATTAAGAAGAACAGGAAGACAATACTCACTCAAGAGTATGAACACTTTGACTCAAAGACTAATGAGTCATTGAATGATTTATATGATAGATTTGTCAAACTCTTGAATGATTTGTCATTGATTAATAAAGAGTATGATCTAGAAGATTCAAACCTTAAGTTCCTGTTAGCTCTTCCTGAAGGCTGGGATTTGAAGGCAACGACAATAAGAGACAACTACAATCTTGATGAAACAACTCTTGACGAAATCTATGGAATGCTCAAGACTCATGAGCTGGAGATGGAACAAAGAAGCAAGAGGAAAGGAGGAAAGTCAAGGACAGTTGCTCTTAAGGCTGAAGAAGAATTCCCCAAAGCATCTTCCTCAAAGAAAGACAAGGGTAAAGCTCTTTTTATAAAGTCTGATACTGAGTCATCAAGTTCTGAGAGTGATGATGACTCAGATTCTGAAAGCTTGCCTGAGACTGATGCTGATGAGGAGATGATGAAGCTGTGTGCTCTTATGGTGAAAGGAATCACAAAGATTGCATACAGGAAGTTCAGGAAGGGAAAGAAGTTTTCCAGGAAAAGCATAAGTTCTGATAAGAAGAATTTCAGAAGATCTGAAGGCAGAGGAGGAAAGTCTGACAGAGGAGATTACACCAATGTTAAATGCTATAACTGTGGTGAGAAAGGCCACATATCTCCTGACTGCAAGAAGGTAAAGGGTGACAAAGGCAAGGCTCTTGTCACAAAGCAGAAAAGCTGGACAGACACCTCAGACTCTGAAACTGAGGAGAACTATGCATTGATGGCAAATGCTGATAAAGAAAGTGCTGAGAGCAGTTCTGAAGCTGCTGAAACAAAGGTACCTCAGACTACTTATGCTTTTCATACTGATGATATTAATGAGTTGAGAAGATATCTTAAAACCATGTTTGTTAGCTATAGAGATCAAACTTTAACATGTGAAATATTAACTTCTGAAAATCTTGCATTTAAGAAAAGGAACGATTTCTTAGAAAAAGAGTTAGTAATGTTCCATCAAACTCAAAAGGATAGAGATGATGCTTTTTATGTTAGGAATGAAGTGCTAAAATTAAATGAATCTCTAAAAACTGAGTTAGAAAAGGAAAGAGAGATTATCAGGACTTGGACTAACTCTGGCAAAACAACTCAAAATTTGCTAAGTAGTGGAAACTGGAAAGAGGGCTTAGGTTATGGAGAAGATAAGAATGATAAAGGAACTGAAGAAATTAAGCTTGTTGATAAGCAAAAACCAAAGTTTAAACCTGTTAAGTTTGTAACTGTAAAGTCTGAAAATGAAAAATCAGAAGTTAAAGAGGAATTAACTTCTGACAAACTAAAACAGGAAAAGACATGTGAAGTGAACATAGGCTTAATGACAAAGAAGCAGCTTAAGCATAAGCTGAAAGATGTCAAGAATACAAACAAGGTAAAATCACCTAGGAAAAATAGGAATGGAAAGGAAGGTGTGAATAAAAGCAATGATTATAAACCTGTTCCTGATGCTCCTAGGAAAACATGTCATAACTGTGGAAGTTCTAACCATCTGGCTTCTTTTTGCAGGAAGAATAAGAATATTAACTCCTTACCTTCAAAATCAGGAGTTAAGAGTCAGTCTGTTAGATACAAACCACAAAATCCTTGTTTTCATTGTGGTAGTTTATGGCATTCCATTTATACTTGTAAGGAATATCATAGTTTGTACTATGATTATTATCAAATAAAACCTTCTTTGAAGAAAGTTTCCATTGTTCCTTCTAGTGTAAATTCTGATTCAAAGTCTGATAGTGTAAGTTCTGATAAGAAAAATGTTAACATAAACTCTGATGCTAAATCCGCTGCAAATGTTAACAAACTTAAGAAGGCCAAAGGATCCAAGCAAGTCTGGGTCCTTAAAACTAATAATTAGTGGTCTTTGTGATTGCAGGGCAACAGGAAAAATATTCTAGTTCTGGACAGTGGATGTTCAGGACATATGACTGGAAATAAGGCCCTGCTATCAGACTTTGTGGAGAAAGTTGGCCCAAGTGTTTCTTATGGAGATGGCAACATTGGAAAAACATTGGGATATGGCAATATCAATCTTGGAAATGTCATAATTAAACAAGTAGCTCTGGTCTCAGGACTTAAACACAACCTACTGAGTATAAGTCAAATCTGTGACAGAGGTTATCATATTGATTTCTTTGAAGAACACTGTGAAATTGTGAGTAAATCTAAAGGCAAAGTTGTTCTGAAAGGATACAGACATGGTAACATTTATGAAGCTAAGATTTCAACAAGTACTGATGGTTCTGCAATCTGTCTGTTAAGTAGAGCATCAATTGAAGAAAGCTGGAATTGGCATAAGAAACTCTCTCATTTAAATTTCAACAATATAAATGAACTGGTCAAGAAAGATCTTGTGAGAGGATTGCCAAACACAGTATTTGCTCCTGATGGTCTTTGTGATTCATGTCAGAAAACCAAACAAAGAAAATCTTCATTCAAGAGCAAAACTGAATCATCAATTCTTGAGCCTTATCATCTTATACATATTGATCTATTTGGTCCAGTAAATGTCATGTCTATTGCAAAGAAGAAGTATGCGTTGGTCATAGTGGATGAGTTCACCAGATACACTTGGGTGTATTTCTTGCACACAAAAAGTGAAACTGCATCTATCTTGATTGATCATGTCAAACAGCTGGATAAAATGGTCAAAGATTCTATGAAAATTTTAAGGAGTGATAATGGCACTGAATTCAAGAATTTGATAATGGAAGAGTTCTGCAAAAGCAATGGAATAAAGCAAGAATTTTCTGCTCCTGGAACTCCACAGCAAAATGGAGTTGTTGAAAGGAATAATAGAACTCTCATTGAAGCTGCACGTACAATGCTTGTAGAAGCAAAGCTTCCAACCTATTTCTGGGCTGAAGCTGTGCAGACTGCTTGTTTTACTCAAAATGCAACACTCATTAACAAGCATGGAAAAACACCATATGAGATGGTGAAGAAAAAGAAGGCAAATCTGAAATATTTTCATGTATTTGGATGCAAGTGTTTTGTTCTCAAGACTCATCCTGAACAGCTATCAAAGTTTGATCTAAAAGCTGATGAAGGAATCTTTGTTGGATATCCACTTTCCACAAAAGCCTTCAGAGTCTATAATTTGAGAACAAAAGTGGTCATGGAATCTATCAATGTCTCTTTTGATGACAAGAAGATCACTGGTCTTAAAGATTTCATTGACCATGATCAGCTGAGATTTGAAAATGAAGACTCATATTCTGATACTGAAAATCCTGACAGTCTAAGTCCTGATACTGCAAACTCTGATGGATTAAACTCTGATGTTATTGAAACTGTGGTGACTACGTTAAAGGAAGATGCACCTATGCAAGGGGAGCATACTCAAGATCCTACCACATCTCAAGAAACATCAGAACATGCATCTGGCTCTTCAAGTTCTGATTCATCAAGTTCTGATAAGCCAAGTTCTGATAGTGCTGAAAATCTAAATACTGAAGAATCCAACTCAAAGAGCATAGTTTCAGGGGGAGCATCCGAAAATGAAAATGAAGATAGCATGGATCATGGGGAAGCTATCCGTCAGCAAGAGCGAATCATACGACTCGCCATCTTGTTCGTCGAAGATAGGAAGAGGAAGATGACTTAATCTTGTCTTCTTCCTGTTCTTCATCATCCTCAGCTTTGTCAGGCTTCTTAGCTAGGACTAAAGCTGTTGATGTTAGGATTAGAAGCTTAGGGAAAATCTTGTATAAGTACTGATGTAAATTTCCAATTCATGAATGTATTGTCTTGATATATTAATGAAAATTGTTCTTACTTCAAGATTTGATCTCTGAGTTATTTGTCTTGTGTTGATAAATCCTGATTGATATTCTGATGACCATTTAAATTTTGTTTTTATTTAAGTTCTGATTCTCTGTCAGCACTTATTCATCGAAATTATCTCGGTCATTTTTAACATGATTTATTTTCAGATTATTAATGTTGCAGTGAAAAATATTTCAATCAGTGCTAACGGGTTAAATTTTGAATTAAAACTGTTTCCTTTGCTACATGGAACAGTTTTTCCTTGAAACTCGGCAAATGGGTAAGTAATGATTACTGTTTTCTCGAGCCCAGTAACTGTCCGTTATTACTGCATGTCTGACAGGTGTCCAACGGTAATATTTTTTTGTATAAGTACAGCAGAGAGAAGATTTCTTTAATCTTTTTAATTTCTTCTTCTTTCATCTCTCTTCTTACTTTTACTCTCCTTCACTTTACTTTTTCCGTTGTTTTCATACAGACATTATATCAAACACCTAACAGGCATACTTAATTCTCAATTTTTTCACATGGCACCAAAGGATTTCATCTTTGATGGAGCTAAGTTTGTTCCAAACAACTATGCTGCAATTCTTGATCATGCTGAAGCTCCATCTGAATTGCATTTTGTGCAAGATCTTCTTGCACACAGTGAGATTGGGTATGCATTAACTCAGCCTGAAGTCTTTTCAAGTCAACAAGTTCTGACGTTTTGGCGGACTGGGCACTTTGATGATGGTGGTAAACATGGCACTCCCAGTATTGTTTTTGAAGTGGGTGATTCATCTTATGTAGTCACTCCTGGTACAATACGCAAAGCTCTACATCTCCCAGACAGTTGTACTTTTTCAACTCCAGAGGAATCAGCACTTCAGGAGTTAATGGCTGATTTGGGATATGAAAAGAGTTTGGCAAAGCTTGGGCAGTTAAAAAGGGCTAATATCAGAAGAGAATGGAGTTTCTTCTTTGACTGCATCACCAAAGCTTTTGGGAACAAATGTTCGAATTTTGATGCTATCCCAATTCTGAGTCAGCACATAGGGTATGCTATTATCCATCAAACTCATTTTGATTTTGCAACTGGAATAATTGGTTCTATTGGGGATAGGATGACAGAGGATAGAAATGTTGTCTATTTTGCTAGATTCTGTCAACTTATATATACTTTTTGTACTGATGAACCTCAATTAGTCAGTTCCTCAACCCCACCTTTTAGAGTTGCAAAACGATACTTTAATGATCTGGTAAATGCTGATACAAAGAAAATAGTGGTTAGACCATTACAGATTCCTCCGTTTGTAAAACAGATTCTAGTAAATGCTGATCCTGATACTTATAGATCTGTTTACTCTGATGTCCAACCAACCACAAACACCTAAAAACCATCATCTTCAGCACCTACCACTCATACTACTCAACCTACCCTCAGGACTTATCTCAAATCCTATCTCTCTTCTTCCCAGACTGTTCAACCCTCATCCTCCAAGCCAAAGAGGACAAAAACTATTCCTCAAACACCTCAAAAGAGGAGGAGGACTGTACTGAGAGATGAATCTGATACTGAGGAACAGGTTCCTTCTTCGGAACCTGTTGTAGGTGAAGCTGAGAAAGTGACTTCTCAGAAGGATTCTGGAATTGGAGGATCTAGGCTTCTCAAACGGCTTAGAAAAATGACAGTTCCTGAAACTCCCAAGGAATCCAAATCAACAACTAGATACAAGAAACAGAGGGCAAAAAGGCCAGTTTTAGATGATGAAGAGGAAGCAGCTAAGGAAGGGGATCAGGAATCTCTGATCTCACAAGACAAGGAATTTGCTCCAGTCACTTCTTCTCCATCAACTCCATCTCAGGAAGCTGTTTCTGAAAAGGCTACCACACCCTCTGTGTCTTCTGTTGATCCAGGCACAAGTGCTGATATTGATGTTCAGAACTTGGTTGTGCCTGCTGTAATTCTCTTAGAAGCTCCAACATCAAATAATCCTTCCACAACACCTGTTACTGATGTTGTTCAAACTCCAGAGTTATCAACAACACCTTCTCTGCATCAAGATGCTGATGATCAGATTTTAGGTGAGCATCAGGATATGGCTGTTGATCAGAACTTAGTATCAGATCAGCAATTAGAGGATGTTGAAGCCTCCATTGCTACTCACACTGTTGTCTTATCAGAAGATACTGATTCTTTAAGTTCTGATGTTGCAAATGTTGGAGATACTGGTGAAGCTGCTCCAACTGTAGATGCTGATGAAGCAGGTCCTTCAGGACATACTCCTCCACCGACTCTTCCTAAGTCTGAACTGGTAAAGGAGTTTGTTATCAGGGATGCACCAGTGCCTTGGAGTGAAACTCCTGCAGGTCAGGAGTGGACTAAGGAATGGAACTCAGTTTCATGTGTTCCAAATGCTTTACATCTTGCTGAGCACTTGACTAAAGCTGATGAAATGTTAAATTCTGATGATTTTAAAACCCAGCTTAGAGTCACTGCATTGAGTACTAAACATCTACAAGGTCTTCATTCCACTACTCATGCAGAGCTACACAAGTTTCAGGAGAACTTTATCAAACAGGAACAAGTTTGGAAAATTGATAAGAAAAAGTTCTTTCAACCTACCATTGACAGGATTGCTTATATTGAGAAAACTCAAGCGAAACAACAAGCTTAGATTGATCAAATTCTGACAAATCAAGCTTCTCAGCAATCGCAACTTACTGAAATCCAGACCTCAGTGGAACTACTTATCTCTCTTTTACTACCTGCTGATGCCAAAAAGGGGGAGAAGGTAATTAAGTCCAAATGCAAAACCAACAAGACACTGCAAGGAAAGGATGATGGAAAAGATGACCAAGGAAACTCTGGAATGGGTAGCGGTCATAGTCAAGGTAGAAGGTTTACATCAAGACAAGCTAGTCACAGAACAAGTTCTGATACTGGGAAAAGAATAAGTTCTGCTGCTGGTAAAAGGATAAGTTCTGATGAACTTCTAGATCTTGATGAGGAAATGTCAAGACAGTTATTTCTTCAAGAAAATCCAGGAATGGACTTGGAAAGTTTAAAGGAAGAAGAAGCCAGACTTAAATCAGAGAAAGTCACATCTAAATCTGAAGCTTCTGGTAAAGAGTCACTTCCAACACTTAAAGGCATTGTGATCAAAGAAAGGACACATACTGAAGCAACATTGGCTAGATCACAACCACAGATAGATCCAAGATCCAAGGGTAAAGAAAAGGTTGGTGAACCTATCAAGGCTTATGTACCTCCTGAGGAAGAAGAAATTGCTGATGAAAAAAATGATCTTGCTCTGACTTCAAGAAAAATTCTTAAAACAACCTCTGACATGGCTCAAGTTGTTCAGAGTCAAGAAATTGTAAGTTCTGATATTCAGAAGAAGCAAGTAACCTCTGACAGAGCTCAAGTTAACTTGATATCAGAAAATAGATCAAAGACACTCCTACCAGGATTCACTAAAGCAAAACAGACTCAATCTTTGAAGACTACTGCAAGTGGTTTTGAAGCAAGAGCAGTTACTGGAAAGGAAGCTAGAGATAAAACTGGATTGCCGATGATCAAACTTCCTTGAGTGAACCAGGTATTGGAGCAAGTCCTGAGAGATTGAATCAACTGGAATCTGTACAGATGGTTTACCATACCTACTTGAAAGAATACATCATGTTGTATTTCATGACAGATGGTAGGGTTTATCATATAAGACAAAATGCCATTCCTTTGAAGTATTTTGAAGAATTGGAGCATGTACTTTTCTTACTTCAAGTGGATGACAGAATAACAGAGACTGCTGCAAACTTCTTAAAAGGACAAATTCAGAAACAGAAAAAGCTTTATTCTGTTAAGTCTGACAGCAGATTTGTTCCAAAGTACAGAGATCACAATGGTGATATTGTTGATATGAAGCCTAATACTGCACAGATCAGAACGTATCTTGGTATTAAGGGACTTGAATTCAATCTTGAATCTGACAAAGCTTATGTCATAAGACTAGATCAGGAGTTGAGAAAAGCAAAGATTAATGATCTCAGAGCTGCAATCTTTCAAACTGGTGAAGATACTGCAGAGCTTAAGGATGTTAAAAGGAGAATGATTGATGAACTAAGATATGCTGAGAAATGTTTATTGAAGAACTATCTCAGAACAACTCCTGACATCAGAGAGATCAGAAAATGAAGAAGCCAAGTCGAAGATCTACAACTGCTTAAATTCTGATATTTATACAGATTGAAGTTGTTATCAGAAGTCGAAATTGGTAAAAACTTTAAGGACTGTAAATTGTAGTTATCTAGTCTATTTCTCATGCATTTGTACTTAATGTTTTTGACATCATCAAATATCTGTTAAACTTGTATATTTTGTTAATTTACAAGTTAGGGGAGATTGTTAGATATATTTGATAATGTCATGGCTAATATGTTTTATGTTTAGCTTTCAGATCTTACTGAACAGGATAAATCAATACTTAACTGTTGATCAGTACTTATACTGGAAGTCAGGACTTAAGGATATCAGTACTTATATTATCAGGAGATAATCATCAGGAGATAGATATCAGAACTTAAGTGCTGAAGGATAATCAGATAAGGACAGTAGCTGATTAAAGTAAAGAAGATCGAGATAAACATAAGAAGAGATATGCATGAAGAAGGAATTCCGTGAAGAATGGAATACTTGGAAGAAAAGATATCTGATTGATATATTTTAGGAAGCAGAATTATATTCCATATCAATTAGCGATTATCTTGTAACTGTGTAGTATATAAACACAGACATAGGGTTTAGACTATAAGTGTTATCATCATTAGAAAAGATTATTCATTGTAACCCTTGCAGCTCTCGTGATATTTGTTCATCACTGAGAGGTAACAGTTCCATACTGTAACAGAGTTTATTGTTTCAATAAAGTTTGTTTTCTGTTACTTAAGTTCTTAAAGTTCGATTTGAGTATACTATACACTGTATTCACCCCCTCTATAGTGTGTGTGTGTGACCTAACAAAGTCCGTTTTACAAAGACGTTATTTCGAAAGTTTTTCTAAAATATTAATTTCATATTCAAATTATTATCTTTTATTATTTTTGAAAATCAAAATGTGATTCAATTATTTATAATTTATTTTGATGTGTTCTTATTTTATTCGTAATAAATAAACCATTCGTCCGTTTAATACGAAACGAACGCGTATAGACTCAGAAAAATATTCCGCTTTTATTAAAAATACTTTTGGGACACAAATTCTTTTTTTTGAAAGGTCTCTTGTTTTATGAGTCATTCTGAGTCGATTTTTGAGCGATAAATCATATTTTTGACCCGATTTCAGTTTTAAGCGTACCGAGTCGAACCTTTTGTCGAACCAAGTCATATGTTATATGAATTATGTGATATGTGAGTTATGTGTTTATATGTTATGTCAATTTCATGCGTACGTGGGTCAAGAGTCTTGTATTTGACTGTCTTCTTTATGTGTGGGCTATCATATGGGTAGACAATAGGATTTTGACGCGCAGTTCGTCGAGTAATTATCGTTTATGCGATTAAAATTGTATCTTTTAATTATATATACAAATCGCTCTAGTTAATCGGGACAAGACATTGGGAAGAATGAGACAGAATGGTATTAGATAACTGGTTTATAGCAATCGCCGGAGCAACATATCAGTAAAGTGTTGAAAAGAAAGACGGTGATGTTTTGAGACAGAATGTCAGAATAGATGCGTCATTGCGAGTGTAACTAACTACTAATCTCAAAGGCAAGTATCTCTATCATCACTTATTGTTCAAGTGATATTTATTTTAAATCTTCTTATGCAAGTATTGTTTTCCCTATTCTCTGTTCGGAATAGATAAATGTTTTACATATCGCTGAATTAAATGATTCTGTTTATGCAAGTACTCTTCTGTTATTCTATGTTCAGAATAGCTAAGTGATTTTACTTATAAAATTACTGGATTTATAAATGTTTTGGATTTTGAGAAAAATGATTTGGTTGCGCGTATTCCTGCCCAAGTGAATGGGGGAATAAAATTATTTGGGGTGTCAATTATTATGACCCCTTTTTAATAAAAGGTTTTAAGATTGGATAGTTACTAATTGCGTAAGAGGCCGAGGCAGCAGTCCAGCAGAGAGCTATGTGTTATACGGGATATAACACCTTGCTAGGCCGAAATGTGCCTTGGGTGCCCCATTTGTTTAGTTGGATATGCTTCGACATACCGGTTTTGCTCTGCGGCTGATCACCGGCGGCAACACACCGTCATTCGAGGAATCCTATATAAATTATTATATTGCTTTTGATAATCTTATAAGGAATGGTTTATCAACTCTGTTTTAAATAAAAGGCAAAATGTAGTTTTGATTCAGTTTCTGCTTGATGCGGATATTTAGGTTGTTGTTAAATATCAAAGTGGTATTAGTATAGATGATTGATGTTGAATTCAGTATGGGATGTTGTGAGCATCAAAGTTCATATTGATATCTAATTTGATATGACAACAAAATGAGTATTAATATCAAGAGTTCGGTTTTGAATAAAGGTTATGATTCAATCCATAATCATTTTTTCTTGTTATTGATGTTTATGATATTTCTGTAAACACCATTTTACGAGTTTTAATCTCGTCAAGATTCAAAGTATCGCTGAAGCATTTCGCTCGAAAATATCAAAAAGAGTTTTGAATATAGTGATAAACAATTATCCGATTCTTTAACAATTTTTCTATTTCAGCTATTATGATTTTAAAAATGCTCTGCGCTATTGTAGATGTCAGTTTTACATCAAAACGACCCTATATATGTTATAATGAACTTGATGAGCATTTCTTTTGTTCATACTTGCCTGTTTTCAAATTTAACCTCCAGTGAGGATTAACTTGCGCTGTTTAGCCGCGTAATTCAAAGAAGCAGAGAAGAAGCTCTTGGAAGGTGGTTGGTCTAGGGTTTGCGGGCTAGTGTAAGTTCTGTTATGAAAAGTTGTTTATATTATATTATATATATTATATTTGTGTTATTTTATAGTTGGGCCTAGTATACTTCTTTTCGAAGTTATACTAGAGGGTTAGTATTGAATTGGAATATGTTGAAAAGAGTTTTAAAAGGAAGTGAAAAATTATCTATGGAATTTGGAATTCTTGTTTTTAGAACTGTAACCTTAAAAGATCTTGGATTAGTTTGGGGTCATAGACATTAAATATCTTCCGCTGGCATTTGTATTTTGATTTAATAGGTTAATATGGATTGAGGTTTTATAGTGACGACCAAATCCTCTGACCCCAAATTTGGGGGCATTACAGGTTGGTATCAGAGTTGAGGTTATAGTATACTAGAAACGAGAGTGTGTAGGAGTGTGTATAGCTATGTGAGGAAGTTTGAGCTCATATCAAGTTCCTATTGGACTACTGGATATAGTACCAACGAGTAAGTTAAGATAGGTGCAATTGTTTGAGATGGTTGTGCTGAGCTGGATGGAACTCCGGGAAGATGCAAACTTCTATTATGGAATTTATCGAGGCTACTACGATTCGACGACGATTCGTTCTTACAATCTTACATAACTCATTCACAATATAAAGCTCCTGCTAGCTCGATCCAACTTAACCGGGAACCCTAGCTCGCACACTGGACAGGGAATCCTCGTTACCAACAATTTCCTTTTCAACTGTTGAAAACATAAAAAGATTTGCAAGAGTGAGCTAACTAGCTCAGCAATTCATATTAGCAATAATTAAGGTTAAACAATAACCAATTGAAATAATTCAGAAGAATCAAGTTTTTGAATAAGCAATGATTAGAATTGGATATTCATTTTTCATTTTAAAAACCAAGGTTAGGCTGTTGATCAGTCACGTACTAACCCCAAGCAAGGCTCCCAGCTTTGCTCTATATACTGGATCCAAGGCACGCATTGGCCTATTATGATCACCAATCTGGTCCACATTTATAAAACCATCCAATTCTAAAACAATTTAATATAATAACCAATGTAATTCAATAAGCTGAATCATAAACAACATTTATCTTGAAGCATAGGGTGATTCACAATACCATGAAGATATAACAAGGAATTCAAAAAGGTTGGCTTTCAATCAAGGAAAGAATTAGAAAGTAGAAGACCAAGGGTTCAAGGGTTACAAGGATTGGTCTTCTGTTAAACAAGGAATAAGGGCTGGTATGTCAAGCAATTTAATATCAAAAATCAATATGTGGTAGATATGTATTTGTGGAGTAGTATCGTATGTGTCTAGCTCGTATATGAGAATTCAATAATCAATGGTTTATGAAGAATAAGGCTTATGGCTCAAGATCAATAAGAATCAGGGTTCAAGGTTAAATAGTTTAAAGTGCTTGCAATATAATATAGAATTTATTTTGAATACTAGCAACATGTTATGAGAAAGTTTGAAAATATTTGTTATATATCTTGAAGAAGGTTCAAAAGTACTTGCCTTGTCATAGATGATTTCCAACTTTACTTGTACTCTTCTAACAGTTTTACTTTTCAATCACTTTCCTTCTTTATCTATGCCTTGCTTTTATTCATCGATCACTTGCTTTCTTTTTCTACACTTCAGTTCTATTTACTGGTCACTGACTTTCTTTTCTATGCCTCGCTTACTCTGCTAGGCATCACAAGTATCTATCAATACTCAATCTCATATCATTCTAATCGTCACATAGACATCATAAACTTTTATCTACCCTTCGTTTTACCCAAATCCGATTTACGGATCGAAAGTTATGACTAAAAGAGTCAAACAATAACCACATAGGCATATAACTCATCAATCAAATAGCACGTAGCATATAGCATACTAGATATTCGATCAAAATATTTTTTTCAAAGAAGATTCGGGGTTAAAATGATTTTCCAGGTATTTAATACAAATTTTGAACATTTTTCAGAATTAAAACGGATCTCGGAATCATTTTATAATTAAATAATAGAGTCCGAACACCCGAATCTAACTTTTAAAAAGAATTATAATAATTATCGAGTCTTGAAAATAATTTAAAATAATATTTTAAAGCTCGATACTATTTTTCAAAATTTTTAAATCAAAAGAAATAATTAAATTCAAATTAAATAATCAATTAAAATGAATTAATAACTAATTAAATCAATTAATCAATTAATATTTAAATTAATTGATCAATTCAATAATTTATTATTAACTAAAATTAATTAATTAAATAATTCATATTTATTTCTGGATTTTTAAATAATTGAAACTATTTTTTTAGAATTAAAAATAGAATTTTGAATAAAAATTTTAAAAGAAAATGGCAGAAACAAGTTTTATCAGTATGTTGGTGGCAGGAAAGATTAAACAGCGGGTTCCTGGCGGGGGAGTGGCTGGACTGGATGAAGGTCGGCCGGAAACTGGGTTTGAGCCCAGAAACCGGTGGCCTCGCCGGATTCTGGCGAGCTTCCATGCAGCCCCCAAAACCCTCCATACGATCTGTTTGATGCCCTGATTCAACTTACTTTATTCCCAGCAACTCAGAAACCACTGAAGCTAATACAATCAATTATGATTCACGGTTTCCGGCCAAAACTCGATCGAAACTCGAGTTTTTCCGGCCAAGAACCGACCTCGTCGATCTCTCTACCAAAAATAACAGTAGATACTTGAATTGATTGGTTTTTGAACGACCTACATGTTGGTACCCTTCAATCTAACCCAGAATTCACCTAAATTGAACCCCCAAATCTTAATCAAGAACATTCAAACAATTCAAATCCTAATTTCTATTTTCCAGAATCAAACATTATTTTCTATATGTTATTGAACTCCAAATCATTCATATAATATACCAAAATGACTAGAAAATTTTTATCTACACGATGGAATCATCACATCATATCAACAACATCAAGAACAAAAATTCTTAATTTAATCCATAAATAAATCAAATTAAAACAATTAAATAAGAAAAATACCTTGATTTTTGCACTTGAATAGATTGTGGATTCAGAAAGAGTTTTTCGAGAGCTTCGATTTGATATATGTCACGCTTGAATCGGAGTTCGATAACGCCTTCGTTCGTGCATTTGATTTTCAAGAACATAATATTTTTAGGGTTTTTCTCTGTATTTTCTATATTTTTACTGATCGATTATGATTATACGAATAAAATGAAATAATAAATGGGATATATATATTTATGGAATATTGGTTTATGTTGGATCATTTTGGATCGATAAATTAGTTGTTTAGCCGCTAAGTAACTGCAAAAACGATCCGATTTGGTACCTGTATTGGATAATTATCCAAACCGGGCTTTTTATAAAACACTTTATACGAAAATAATATAATAAAATCCCGTCTTTCAAGAATACGGGTTTTGTTGATTCACCGAAATGATTGCCGTATCGAAAATCTTGCGTTGGGCCGCGCATGGGTCAAACCGTAATCCGGAATTACCAGACTAGGTTAGGAAGGAGTTTTTGGAAGAGTTTCAGGTTGTAAAAATGTAAAAACGGTTGAAGTTGGACGATTCCCGGCTTCATAAAATAATTTTGTAATTATTCAGAAAATAATTAATAAATTCACAAATCAATATAAAATCATATAACAGCCCAAAAATTACCAGAAAAATACCGTAATTATCTATATTTTATTCTGGTCATAATAAAAATAACATTTTTATACTTTACCACATATAAGCATCCACATATCCACACCCATCATCAGATAACTCACCAAAAATCACATAATAATCACATAAAAATCATTTATTGATAAAATAATTACACGCGATATCCCGGATATTATATTACTGGAGTTAGGACTTGAGTTTTACTTGAGTCCAGTGGCTTTGATTCGTTCAAAAAACTTTCATTTAGGTAGGTGCACACACACATATCCGAGAGTATCTTAGAACAGGGCAGAACTGCGTAAACATGAATGTTGGGTCACACAACACAGTAGAAGGGGGTTGAATACAGTATTTGTACAATCAAATCGATTTAACACAAGTATGTAACAAAGATCAAGTATATTGAATAAACTCTGTTACAATAAGAACTGTTGTTCTCTCTCAGTGATGAACAAATATCACTAAGAGCTGTTAGGTTACAATGTATAATCTTCTCGATAATGATAACACATATAGTGTAAACCCTAAGTCTGTTTTTATATAGTACACAGTTACAAGATAACTTTTAATTGATATGAAATACAATTCTGTCTCCTAAAATATATCAATCAGATATCTTTACAAGTCTTCCAGTCTTCTAACTCTTTCCATGCATATCTTCTTTTATATTAGTCCAGATCTTCTCTCCTGTAAATCAGCTGCATTCCTTATCTGAAAGTCTTCCCGCACTAAGTTCTGATATGACCTTAAGTTCTGATATTAAGTTCTGACTTTCGGTAAGTCCTGATTTGTCCTGTTGTTAAGTTCTGAAAACTAAACACAAATCATATTAGACATGACATCTCAAATATATCTAACAATCTCCCCCAACTTGTAAATTATGCAAAATATACAAGTTAATAGATTTGATGATGTCAAAAACATTTAAGTACAAATGCATTAAGAGTTTAACTAGATAACTAACTACAACTTATAGTCCTTGTAGCTTTTACCTAAAAGTAATATGTCCTAAGTCCAATCATGTATGAGGATTTAGGAATAACTTTTATGTAATCTGTTTTGATTTCATTGATATTAATAAAAGACTTGTTTTGTTTTTATTACGGGCTCTATCTATTTAAGTGTTTAAATAAGATATACCATAGTTTAGAGTAAAGCTTTTATGGATTATGATGAGATCATAATAGTGAGACCTAAAAGATGATAACTCTAAACTTAAATAGTTCCTGGTCATAGGATTACTAACTGGTAATTAATAATCCGCAAAGATCGGTACATACTATGCTTGCTTCATTTTGAAGGATGTCTGTTATCATAGATATTTGTGTGGTGACACTATAGCTAGTATGTAGGTGCTTATTATAGAATAAGTTCACTGAACATGACTCGCACCGCTGAACAACGGATGGACTTCACTCACGTGTCAGCAGTTGTTCACAAACTGATAGTTGTACAAGTATCCTTGGACTTGAGGTCATCATCGTCATCTTGTGTACACTGAACTATGTTTTGGTTTAGTTCTTAGTCTCCAGGGACAATTATTAGGGCTCTACTGGGTATAGGAATTTGTACACGAAGATAGTGTATGATCAATAAAGGATCTACCCCTTCCAGTGAAGGAAGAGAATGTTCAAGGCTGATCCACTTATGCTAGTTCAGGAATCTCTGGCCAGAGTGAATGAAATTAGAAAGGAGTTTCTAATTTACATAGAACTGAGCATAGTAAATGGGAAAGCAAATGATTAAATTAGATAGGCTTGACACAAGTTCCATGCCTTGTATTTAATCAGGACATTGTAGGGTAGAAGGAGTTTATTGTACGGTAACTATTCACTGAATAGGTTCTTGGTATTCTAAGCAGTGAATTCGTATTATCCGGATAGTCGCGATATGCTGAGAAGTATCCCTCACGATGTACAATAAATATGATTAATTAATTAATCATATTTAATAAATTAGAGAATTTATATAAATAATGATAAAATAGTTTTATTATTATTTATTTCTACTACCGGCTTAATATTGAACCTACAGGGTCACACCATAAAAAGAGAATGATTTAATGGTGGAGGAATTAATTAATAATGGCTGATAATTATTTATTTATGAAATAAATAATTAATTGGAAAATTTAATAATTGATTAAATTAGATTTAATTGATTATAAATTAATTAAGAAAAGTTCTTAATATTATTAATTAAGAATTTAATTTTTGGAAATTAAATCAAGAGAGAGAATTATTTCTAAAGTGTTTAGAAAAAGGATTAATAATTAAAAGGTGTTTTAATTATTAATGAGAATAATAAATGGGTTAATAATAATAATATTTTATGGGAAAATTTCAGCTGAAAATTTTGCCTATAAATATACTATTATAAACCCTATTTTTATTCTAACCCAAAATTTTTAGAAAAACCTAATTCTCTCCACCTCCTCCTCCTCCTTAACGTCGTTTTCTTGGTGGATACCGGTGGAGTGCTTCACGTTTGAGGAGCAGCTGCTAAGGATCTCCGATCGTTGCTTTTGGATCGCTATTAAAGGTTAGTAATCGATTCATATGTTTTAATCATGATTTATATGCTTTTATTTGGATTTTGTATGTGTAAAAGTGTTTTACCATGCCTCCGCTGCGATTAAAATCCAACATTGGTATCAGAGCATAGGTTGTATGCATATAGATCTGTGGTAAAAATTTCAGAATTTTATGTGCTTGTATGAATTAATTATGATTTTTACAAGTTATATTATGGATTAATTTTGTCTGATGAGAAATCGTTTCTCAGAATAATTTTGAATGTTGATCTGGGTTCTACAAGTGTTGTAGATCGTCTGGGTATTTTTTTCATAATTTTATGATGTATATATTTTTTATGATAAATTTTTGAAGTTGTATCATTAATAATTCGTAATTAGATAAGTATATATATATATATATTCAATTATGTATATATATTTGTGTTGTTTTTGCTGTACTGTTGAATGCATTAAAGTAAAGAAAGGTACAAAGAAGACAGACACGGCGATCGAGAAGAAGCTGTCAGGCGGCTGCTGCAGGCGCGTGTGGCGCCCGCGTGCGCGGGGGGGGGGGGGGGTGTCGCGCATTCCGGGAATGCGTTACACCCTGTGGCGCATTCACGGAATGCGTTACACCTTTTAATGTCTTAAAACGGTTGTACCGCATTACCAGAATGCGTTACAGGGCTTGTAACGCGTTCCTGTAATGCGTTACAGCCCGTTTGTTATTTTTAAATTTGATTTCTGGGAGTTTCGTAACTCCGTTTTAGGCGTGCAATATATCGTTGGATTCGTTTTTCCGAGACGGATCTAATGGAGTGATCAAATTTTAGTTTATATAAAAGTTTTGAACTGTTTATATTTCCGAAAGTGTTTTAAAGCTGTTTTTGACTGTTTTAATTGCTTTTAAATGCTTCATGTGATACATAGAGATGTATAATGCTTAGACCAATATGCTAGATGATGTAACATGCCTACCTTGATGTTTATTCATATTGATATATGTGATATATGCTTAGTTTATCATGCGATGATAGATTTAGGTGAACTTAAATGAACATAAGGCGCTTGTTAGACAATCTAGTATAGTGAAATTGTTTCATAACCTTAATAACAATATTATGAATACAATCATGAGATTCTTGTGTTTATGAAACACGTAATTGAATATAAATTTTCGATATGAGAGAAAGGATGATTCTGTCAACAACAGATTTCTATCTGTAAGAAAGGGTTATTAAGTGACGCCTCTTGACAATGCTCCACCCGATCTGGGAATCATCTGATTATCGATTATTGATTTGAAATATTTAATTTAAAAGGAAGAATTTCTTTATAATATGATTATGATTGTAACATAATATAATCCCTCTAAAATTAAATAATATCAAGTAGTAATTGGCCAATGATACAACGGGCTTGTGTCGGTCATAGCCTTCCAACATGATAGAAAGTAGTTCTTATTTTTAAATCATTGTCGGTTCGTGCTACAGCCGAGGGCTTTGATTTCGAAATAAGAAATACTTGTCTATTACATAGAGATGTGTACATTGAATAAGAATCTAAAGGTCGGTATGTGCCACAGCCGTGGGCCGTTGGAGACTGATTCAATTGTACGGAATGTTGGGTTAGACTTGACTTAGAATATTGAGTTTGTCGTGCCACAGCCGTGACTCAATTATTCAAGAGGCTAAAGTTTGATTAGGGAATAACATAAGATGTAATTGACAAGAGTTGTCTGCCTATTGAACATTACATGGCGGTTCATGCTACAGCCGGGGTTGTGTAATGGAATGTAGGATCCCTATTCCCACTAGCATTATGAATGCTTAATTTTTCATGTAGGGGGTTGAATAAATTAGATAAACTAGTGGGAGCCACTTATGAGTAAAGACCCGATTCATATAGTGTTTTAAAATGAAATCGAATATTTGCTAAGTGTTGTTATGTGTTTATCATTTACAGATTTACAATATACATTATGTCTTCTGCACTATCACTCAGGAGCATACTGGATGCTCACAAGTTGAATGGTCCTAATTATGCTGACTGGCTTCGAAACTTGAGAATTGTTCTCAGGATTGAAAAGCTGGAATACGTGATTGAATCACCTAAGCCTACTGAACCTGCTATTGATGCACATAATGATGAACATGTTATGTATCGTAAATGGGTAGATGATGCAAATGTTGCTCAATGCATCACGCTAGCTTCCATGAACATTGAGCTACAGAAGCAACATGAGCATATGGATGCTCACACTATCCTCATGCATCTACAAGAGTTGTATGATGTGGCAGGGAGGACAGCTCGATATGAGATATCGAAGGAGCTGTTCGGTTGTAGGATGTCTGAGGGATCATCTGTGAATGACCATGTACTTAAGATGATCAATTTGATTGAACGTCTTGGACAACTTGGTTTTGCCATGGATGGGGAGCTGAGCCAAGACCTGGTCTTGCAATCGCTTCCGAGTTAGTTCTCGCAGTTTGTTGTGAACTTTCACATGAATAAGTTGGATGTCAGGCTGCCTGAACTCCACGACATGTTGAAGACTGCGGAATCGAATTTTCCCCCTAAGAAGAGTTCTGTTCTTCTAATTGGTGAAGGTTCCAATCCTAAGAAAAGGAAGAGGAACCCTTCCAAGAAGAAGAAAGTAGGCGAGAAAATGTCGGTTCCACCAAAAGCTGAAGACCCCAAGAGCAAAGTTGTTTGCTTTCACTGTAACAAGGTGGGGCACTGGAAGAGGAACTGCAAGGTTTACCTTGCAGAATTGAAGAAGAAGAAGGGTAGTGAGACTACCGCTTCTGATTCAGGTATGTTCATGATAGAAGTGAATATGTCATTAAATCAAATTTCTACTTGGGTATTAGATACCGCCTGTGGTTCTCATATCTGCAATTTGTTGCAGGGACTAAGGAGAAGTAGGACTCTTGAGGAAGAGGAGGTGATTCTACTGATGGGAAATGGAGCAAGAGTTGCTGCTGAAGATGTAGAATCATTTCATTTACATATGCCTACGGGCAAGACTATTGTTTTAAATAATTGTTATTTTGTTCCCTCGATTGTGATATTATTTCTATTCCCATGTTAGACTTGGCTGGATTTTCATTTATTATTGAGAATAATGAATGTTCTATTCTTAGAGATAATATTCTTTATGGACGTGGTACTTTAAATAATGGTCTGTATAAATGTGACATAATTTACTTCAGATTGAACAAACTAATAAAAGAAAAGGGATGATGAAAATCTCACTTTATTGTGGCACTGCAGTCTCCATTTAGTAGACATGGAGAGAGGGCTGCAAATTTGCTAGGAATGGTACACACAGATGTATGTGGACCAATGTCTACGCAAGCCATGGGTGGATTTTCATACTTCATTACTTTCATGGATAATTGATCTAGATTCGGATATGTGTTTGATGAAACACAAGTCTGAAGCCTTTGAAAAGTTCAAAGAGTATAAGTATGAAGTGGAGAAACAAACCAAACATAGTATTATAATTCTTCGACTAGATCGAGGTGGTGAATACTGGAATGGAGAGTTTCTGGATTATCTTAAAATAAATGGTATAGTCTCCCAGTGGACGCCTCCAGATTGGTATCTGAAAGGAGAAATCAAACTTTGTTAGACATAGTTCGGTCCATGATGAGCTATGCAAATCTTCCAGTATTCCTATGGGGTTATGCATTGGAAACCTCAGCATATTTACTGAATAAGGTGCCTTCCAAATCTGGTCCTCAAACTCCGTATGAGATATGGAAAGAAAGGAAACCGAGTCTTAAACACGTTAAGATTTGGGGATGTCCAGCTTATGTCAAATAAGTTGACCCAGATAAGCTGGAATATCGATCCGTAAAATGTAGTTTTGTGGGATATCCTAAAGAGACTTTAGGGTATTACTTTTACACCGATCATCGGGTGTTTATCTCCAGACATGCTACCTTCTTGGAAAAGGAGTTTATCCTTGAAGGAAACAGTGGGAGCAAAATTGAACTTGATGAAGTTCAAGAAGCACAAACTACTATGGATCAAGTGGAAACACCTGTTCTGCCTGAACAACCTTCTGTGGAACAGCCCATTCGTAGGTCAGGGAGAGTGTCTCGCCAACCTGAGAGGTAATATGGCCTTGTCATTGAGAATGACAATGAGTTGTCGATCATTGATGATGACGACCCTGTGACCTATAATGAGGCTATGAGTAGTGTTGACTCAGAGAAATGGCATAGTGCCATAAAATCCGGAATGAAATCTATGTATACGGGATACAAAAGAATGATTAGAGCAGATGGTCAGGTGGAGACCTTTAAGGCCAGGCTTGTGGCAAAAGAATTCAAACAAAGGCAATGGATTGACTTTGATGAAACCTTTTACCTGTAGCCCTATTATAATCAGTTCGGATTTTGCTTGCGAATGCTGCTTACTACGACTATGAGATCTGGCAAATAGCTAGATGGTTTTCTTTCCAAGAGAAATGAAAACCTAGTGTGTAAGCTGCTGCAAACCATAATGTGGTTTAAAGCAAGCTTCTCGTAGATGGAACATCCGTTTTGATGAGACAATCAAAGAGTTTGGTTTTATCAAAAACATAGATGAACCATGTGTCTACAAAAGGGTTAGTGGGAGCGCGGTAACATTTCTTGTATTGTATTGAAAAAGAGTTGACACACATAACAACATAGCAGACCCACTCACAAAGCTACTTTCTGAAAGTCACTTTGATCGTCATAAAGATTAGATGGGTATTAGATACCAGAGTGATTGGCTTTAGTACAAGTGGGAGATTGAAAGGAATATGTCCTAAGTCCAATCATGTATGAGGATTTAGGAATAACTTTTATATAATCTGTTTTGATTTCATTGATATTAATAAAAGACTTGTTTTGTTTTTATTACGGGCTCTATCTATTTAAGTGTTTAAATAAGATATACCATAGTTTAGAGTAAAGCTTTTATGGATTGTGATGAGATCATAATAGTGAGACCTAAAAGATGATAACTCTAAACTTAAATAGTTCCTGGTCATAGGATTACTAACTGGTAATTAATAATCTGCAAAGATCGGTACATACTATGCTTGCTTCATTTAGAAGGATGTCTGTTCTCATAGATATTTGTGTGGTGACACTATAGCTAGTATACAGGTGCTTATTATAGAATAAGTTCACTGAACATGACTCGCATAGCTGAACAACTGATGGAGTTCACTCACGTGTCAGCAGTTGTTCACAAAGTGATAGTTGTACAAGTATCCTTGGACTTGAGGTCATCATAGTCATCTTGTGTACACTGAACTATGCTTTGGTTTAGTTCTTAGTCTACAGGGACAATTATTAGGGCTCTACTGGGTATAGGAATTTGTACACGAAGATAGTGTATGATCAATAAAGGATCTACCCCTTCCAGTGAAGGAAGAGAATGTTCAAGGTTGATCCACTTATGCTAGTTCAGGAATCTCTGGCCAGAGTGAATGAAATTAGAAAGGAGTTTCTAATTTACATAGAACTGAGCATAGTAAATGGGAAAGTAAATGATTAAATTAGATAGGCTTGACACAAGTTCCATGCCTTGTATTTAATCAGGACATTGTAGGGTAGAATGAGTTTATTGTACGGTAACTATTCACTGAATAGGTTCTTGGTATTCTAAGCAGTGAATTCGTATTATCCGGATAGTCGCGATATGCTGAGAAGTATCCCTCACGATGTAGAATAAATATGATTAATTAATCATATTTAATAAATTAGAGAATTTATATAAATAATGATAAAATAGTTTTATTATTATTTATTTCTACTACCGGCTTAATATTGAACCTACAGGGTCACACCATAAAAAGAGAATGATTTAATGGTAGAGGAATTAATTAATAATGGCTGATAATTATTTATTTATGAAATAAATAATTAATTGGCAAATTTAATAATTGATTAAATTAGATTTAATTGATTATAAATTAATTAAGAAAAGTTCTTAATATTATTAATTAAGAATTTATTTTTTGGAAATTAAATCAAGAGAGAGAATTATTTCTAAAGTGTTTAGAAAAAGGATTAATAATTAAAAGGTGTTTTAATTATTAATGAGAATAATAAATGGGTTAATAATAATAATATTTTATGGGAAAATTTCAGCTGAAAATTTTGCCTATAAATATACTATTATAAACCCTATTTTTATTCTAACCAAAAATTTTTAGAAAAACCTAATTCTCTCCACCTCCTCCTCCTCCTTAACGTCGTTTTCTTGGTGGATACCGGTGGAGTGCTTCACGTTTGAGGAGCAGCTGCTAAGGATCTCCGATCGTTGCTTTTGGATCGCTATTAAAGGTTAGTAATCGATTCATATGTTTTAATCACGATTTATATTCTTTTATTTGGATTTTGTATGTGTAAAAGTGTTTTACCATGCCTCCGCTGCGATTAAAATCCAACATTACCAATATCACTGAGTCAATCTGAATCCAAAATGATTCTTGACAAAGCTTGATATCAGCTTTTCTTCTTTATTCCTCAGGACTTGAGCTATTGTAGCCTTGACTTACTTCATCTATTCATCTTGACTTCCAATCTGGTAGATTGCATTCCTTAAAGCAGAGATATGGTTTCTTTCTAAACCATATCACCCAGTCTTATTACCTTTGGATGAGAAGAATCTTCATTATAGCACAGACATTTCTCATTCAGTAACACTTCAAGCTTAGTAGAATTCTTCTTCATTGGAATTTCACTTCCATCATCTTCAACAATGTTAGGAATAAATTATGTAACCCTTGAACCAGAAATTTTTGCTTTATCTCTTATGGTCTTCAATATGAAATTTTACCATCTCTTGCTTATATCAGACTTTACCTCTAAAAGGTAATGAAAGAATTGAAGTTCTTTTAGTGATTTATTTAGTACATCTGATTCTGACATTTGATATGTCCTTCCATCTTCAAGAAATATAATCAGATTTTCCTTGATATTGTGCTTGTCATGAACATCCAGCACCACTTGAACAGAGATAACCTTATCTAGGTGTTTATGTGTAACATCTTCAAGACGTCTGTCAGTTAGCAAAAATCTCTTGTAAGCACTTTAACTCCTGTTTTGATCTTAGCTTCATCAAAACCTAGTTCAACTCTATCCCTTGCTTCTCTGGCTTTCAATGCAACAGTCATGAAATCAGATAACAATTGGCTTTTCTTTGGATCTGATGGTTTGACATTCTTTCACAGAAGTTTCTTTTTATCAGCTACTTCCATCTTGTCTAAATCAACTTGAGCTCTGTCAGAGGTTGATGTCTTGATGACTTTATCAGAACTTGCTGTTTCTGTTGTAGCTTGCAGTTCTTCACTCTGAACAACTTGAGCCTTGTCAGAGGTTGTCTTTGATTCTTCAGAAATCTTCCTTTTGTTCATAGTCTGAACATCTTCATCTTCAAAAAGAGTATCATCATGAACTTGAACCATTTTACACACTGGTTTCATCAGGATTTGAGGAATTTTCATCTCCAGTGGCTTGGTTGGTTCATCAACTTTTCCTTTCCCTTTATCTTTGGGATCAATCTCAGTCTGTGATCTAGTTCTGGGCTTTGATGCCTCGGTATTTGATTTCTCCTTGATCACAATGCCTTTTTCCTTAGGCCTTGGAGGTTTCTTTGCAACAGAAGCTTTAGACTTTAGATTTCTCTTTTCAGCTTTAAATCTAGCTTCTTCCTTCTTGAGATTTTCTAAATCCATTACAGGATTATGCTTCAGAAATAATCTTAAAGCAATTTCCTCATCAAGTGTCTGAATCTTGGGATCCTTGTAGTAGACTGTAGTCTGCTTCCCCTTGAGCTTCAGAGTTTGCATAAACTTTTGAGAGTCTTGACTTCCACCTTGTATCAGAACATCAGGCTTTATCATCAGACTTTGCTCATCAGAACTTGATATCAAATTTTGATTATCAGTACTTGCTATCAGATTTAGAGTTTGAGCAGCTTCAGAACTTGTCTTCTTTTGAATAGAAGATTTGCTTGCATCAATAATTAGTTTCCTAGAAGAAACCTTGTTGCTCTTCCCTTTACTTTGAACTTGACATCTACCCTTGCTAGGGTTTCCCTGGTCATCAGCTTCATCATCTTTATTCTTCAGTACTTGATCATTAGAGCATTTTGACTTAACTATCTTCTCCCCTTTTTGGCATCATCAGGTAGTAGGAGAGAGAGAGAGAAGAAGTTCAACGGAAGATTGGATTTCATCCAATTGAGCTTTCTGAGAGGCTTGATTTTGTAGGACCTCAGTAATTTGGGCCTGTTGCTTCTCTTATATCTTCTCAATGGCTTCAACCTTTTCAGAAATAGGTCTGATAAACCTCTTTTTATCAAGCTTGGTCTCCATATCTAGCTTTTCAGCTCTTTCAAGAAGTTTGTCAACCTTTTCTTGAGTAGCAGAGTGTAAACCTTGAAGATTTTTGGTAGACAGGGCTGTGACTTTGAGTTGTGTCTTGAAATCAGAATTTGTGAGCAACTTATCAGCTTTTCCAATATGGTTTGTCAGTACTTTGGAGCTTGGAATGAAATTAGTTTTATTCCACTTCTTGGTTCACTCCACACCTCTGTGAGTATTTTCCCAAGGAATAGGTGCATCCTGTTCAAAAAAATTTCAAGAAGTGCCTCCTTTCCTAGAATGGGAGCTGGAGTATCAACAGAAACACTATCTCCAGAACTGGAAGAAGACTCATCATTCTCTGATAAGACAGGTGTATGTGAGGCAATAGGAGATTCTGGAACTACCTCATCTAAATTCTGATCTTCAGGTTCCTGATCAAGAATTGGTGTGGATGGTATCTCAGCATTTAAGATTAGAGAATGAGTTGGAGATGTCTGAGCTACTGTAGGAGCTTCCAGATAAAGAACAGTAGGAATATGCAAATTATGAATATCTATTTCAGAACTTGTTGCTTGTTCTTCAACATCAACTGTTGCTTTTATTGGAGAGACAGGAGGGGTGAACACTGTATTAGGAACAGTGTCTTTTGTTTCTGGAAGGGATTCAATGATAATTGGCTCTTTTGAGATCAGAGATTCCTGATCCCCTTCCTCAGCTTCTTCAATATCTTCTGATGGAGGCTTAGCCAAATGCCTCCTAGCCCTCATTTTCTTCAATCTCCTTGATAGTGAAGGAGTTGCTTAAGCATCAGAACTAGCAGTTCTCTTTCTCTTCAAATTACCTGAACCCTCAGCTTCAACATTTATCTGTTGGGTTGACCCTTCAGCTTCTGTTTCCTTCTGAAAAACCACAATTTCAGCTTCAACAGTCACAGGTTCTGATGCATGAACCTATGCTTCCTCCTCTTCACTATCAGATTCATCCCTGAGAATCATCTTCCTTCTCTTTGGTGCAGGTTGAGGAACAGACTTTGCCCTCTTAGGCCTGGAAGATGAAGGTCTGATGGTGGGTGCTGATGGTTGTAGTTGTGAGGATTGAGCTGATGGTTGGAAGTAAGTTCTGATGGTAGGTTGAGTTGGTTATGGTTGAGAGGTGGTTGGTTGTTTAGTGGTTGGAGGTGCTGATGGAGGTTGGGTTGGTTGTACATCAGGATATTTAGTAGTGTATATGGCTGGGTCAGAGTTTACTAAAAATTGTTTGACTGATGTAGGAATTTGGAGGGGTCTCAAAACAGTCTTCTTATTATCATCAGATAATAATTCAGTAAATGCTCTCTTAGCAAGTTTAAATGGTGAAATTAACTCACTTGCTAATTGGGGTGCATCAGAGTTACAAAAGTTGTAAATAAGTTGACAGAATCTAGAAAAAAATACAGTATTTCTATCTTCTGTCATCCTATCCCCTATGAATCCTAGTATAGCAGTAGCATAATCAAAATGAGATTGAGTAATCAGAGCATACCCAATTTGCTGACTTATAATAGGAATTGTATCAAAGTTTGAACATTTGTTTGCAAAAGTTCTGGTGATGCAGTCAAAGAAGAAACTCCATTATCTCCTTATGTGGGGTCTCTTCAACTGTCCAAGCTTTGCCAGAGTCTTTTCATAGCCCAGATTGGCCATTAGTTGTTGAAGAACTGGCTCCTCAACTGTTAAATAAGTGCAGTTTTCTGGCAGATGGAGTGCTTGTTTAACTGTGGTCAAAGTCACCACATGGGCATCCTCCCCTGTTGTAAATATGATGCTTGGGGACCCATTAGCACCACCATCATCATAAACTCCTAATCTGCAGAACTTCAGCACTTGAGTCCCTGAGATTGCTTCAGGTTGGGTCAAAGCATACCCAATCCCACTTCGAGACAAAAAGTCTTGGATGAAGTGAAGTTCTGATGGAGCTTCATCCTTAGAGAGAATATCTGAGTAGTTGTTAGGAACAAACTTAGCTCCATTGAAAATGATGTCTTTTGGTGCCATTTCTGTGAAAAATCAAATGAGAAAAAGAGTGTTTGCAAGGTGTTTGATAAAATGCCTGTATAAAAAATAGCTCCAGAGAATATTAGTGGGTGAGAGAAAATAAGAGAGATGATGTGGCGCCCTCCAAACCCGGGTCAGAAGTTTGGGGTCCACACACAAACACCTTAATTATAACCTACTTATAACAATAATAAAGATAATAATAATATATGCAGTGACCCTACTTATCAACCACCACGGACCGCAACAGGTTAAAGTATGCACACAAGCCAAACACACTATATATTACAAACCGTTCAAATCCCAACTATTCCAAATTCAAACTGAGTATTAAACATTATTACAAACTTTTACAAACTTAAATTATTCCAAAAGAAGCCTACTAGCTCAGCTTTCTCAACCTGAACCCCTAGCTCTCGCGCTGGACTGGGGATCCTCTTTACCAACTGGTTCCTTTTTAACTGGAAAGAATATAAACAACATCGCACAAATGAGCTAACTAGCTCAGCAAGTCACAATGACAAAACTGAGAATAATGATCATCAGGTGAATATGTTTATGATATCAAGTGAACAATGGATTATGATTTACAATTGGATATTATACTTTTAATTTAAAAACCAAGGTTAGGCTGCTGATCAGTCACGCACTAACCCCGAGCAAGGCACACAACATTGCTCTAACTACTGGATCCAAGGCACACATTGGCCCAACTTGACCATTATATGGTCTGACCACGAATCTGGTCCACAATTTTATAAAAACAATCCAATTCTAACATAATAACAGAATATGCAATAATAAACAATAACCAAAATCATTAACAACAATGAGTGTTTAACAATGAAAGGTTTTCAATCTTTGTAAGGATCAATAAAGTAGTTTAAAAGCTTGAACGCTGGGTAATGAAAGAATTGGATAACAAAAGAATCAATATTTCAGGGTTTCAAAGATTTGGGCTCTCAAAGCATAGGATACAATGGTTGAATGTATAAGTAATTCAGTTTAGTGTTTGGGATTTTGTTTGCATGTATTTATGGAATAGTATCGTATACTTGAGGTTCGAGTTTGGGTTTACAATAATCAATGGCTTAGAAAGAATATGGTTCATAGCTCAAGAACAATAACTGAAATCAGGGTTTAGGTTTCTGTGCTTCAAAGCACTTGCAATGTCAACAAGACTATCAAGAATTACAATATCTCGAGAAAGTTCAGAACACTTGCCTGGTATTAGCTTACTACTCTGCACTCACTTCCAATCACAACCGTCTTACTCTTCAACTATCTGTTTTCCTTTCCTACGTCTTGCCTTTTCTGCTCACATATCATAAGCATCTATCAATCATCAACTCACAAGATTCTATTCAACACACACTTCTATCTACCCTTCGTTTTACCCAAATCCGATTAACGGATTGAAATCTATGCAATAACGAAGTAAACACTGAATATATAGACCGATAGTCAAACAACAGGTCACGTATAACACATAATACATCACGTAATCAATGACATATCATTTATAAAGAAGTCTCAGGTCATAAATGTGCTTTCGGGTATTTAAAATAATTTTTAAAACATTTTTCGGAATTAAAACGGGTCGTTGGATCAATTTCGGAATAATAAACAGGGTTCGGTTGGCCAATTCTGGCTCCGAAACAATTTTAGAATAATTATCGAGCCTTGAAAATAATTTAGAATAATATTTTAAAGCTCGAAACTATTTTTCAGAATTTTTAAATCATTTTTAGTAATTAAATCTAATTAAATAATTTATTAAAAATCAATTAATAATTAATTAAATCAATTAATCAATTAATTTTCGAATTAATTGACTAATTAATCAATTAAAAATTAACTGAAATTAATTAACTAATTAATTCAGATTTATTTGTGAATTAAAAATAATTTTCGGAATTAAAATAATAATTTTTAGAATTTTCAGAAATTAAAAACGAATTTTTATAATAAAAATAAATGAGAAATATGATTTTTAAACATTTTTAAAACAGGAATCCTATTTTTGTAAAGTCTGGAAACTACAGGGACCAAACTGCATCGTTTTCAAAAGTTCAGGGACCAAACTGCAAATATTACAGTCCAGTCGCCGGAAAACACAGGGGTGGCCGGAGAACACGATTCCGGCCTTCTCACCTTGCCACAAGCTCCAGATCACATCTACACAACACCATGAACACAACCATGCAATCAAAACAACCTAACAATCCCTGAGTTGGCCGGAATTTGGCCGTGAAATTTTCCAGTTTCCGGCGAACATCGGAAAACTTCAAAACACAACTCCCTTCTTTACAGACCTCGTTGGTTCATGAAACCTATACGACTGGATTGCTAATTTCTCAGAGAACACAACCCACTATATCACAACATCAATCTATCACAGAATAAGAAACCCCCAAATTTCAATTAAGAACATTCATACGGGTTATAAACCCTAATTTTAAAATTTGAAGATCAAACTCAAATTTGAACATGTTATTGAACTCCAAATCAGACGTATTACATATGAAAATCATCAGGAAAACAAGCTCTACAACATGCAATCATCAAATCATACAAACAATCATCCGAACAAAAATTCATATTTTTAATAAAATAAATTCGAAAATAATTAAATTTTTAGAAATTCAACCTTTGATTCTGCAGTGAAACAAAGCTTAGAATCTGATAGTACTCCTTGAGACCTTCAAATCGGTTACTCCAACTTTTCAAACGGATTTCACTAACGCCTTGAATTTGTGGTTTGATTCTCAGAAAGGTTTATGAATATATGATTTTTCTCTGTAAAATTATATATTTATCTGTCTGCAAATGATTTTGATACGAAATAAAATACGGTAAAAGGCTATTTATAATTACGGAAAATTAGTATCCCGTTGGATCATTCCGGATATAAAATGGTACGTTTATTTATAAAAACTGATCCAAACGGTATCGGTTTTCGGGATAATTATCCAAATCAGTACAACTTGTACTGCGGTCTTGGTCTCAGCACCCAGTTACACATACTACGAAGTGATAATTGGGATAGTTTAATAAAAAGCTCCCGTTTATCGAAAATACAGGTTTTATTAATTTACCGAAACGAATATTGTATCGAAAATGTTGTGCCGGGACCCGCGCAGGACAAACCGTACGCCGGATCGAAAAAGTCGAAACATGGAAAATGCTCGGAATATTACAATTAGGTTAGGAAGGAGTTCTCGGAAGAGTTTCGGGTTCCAAAAACGTAACAACGGTTGACGTCGGTTGGTTCCCGTTTTTATAAAATAAATTTTAATTACCCGGAAAAAGATTTTAAAAATTTCATATGATTCTTATAAATCTATAAATCAACATAAAAATAATTAGGAAGATATGACAATTATCTATATTTTATTTTGGACATATAAAAATTAAAATACTCAATTAATATTATTTTTGAATATTCAAGTACATATATTACTTAACAATTAACTCACAGAATAGATACTGAACACACATATTAATTATTTAATAGTAAAAATAATTACACGTTATATCCCTGATATTACAGATGAGAGAATAAGAAAAGTATGTAAAAGATTAGAAAATCTTTTAACTCTCTTATTTATACAGCCCATGTGATAACAACTATATTTGTGAAGCATGGCAGACAATTTACACCTGGCAACATGTGAATAGTCAGTAAAAAGTTAAAGCAGGAGTTAGTGGGCACGAGAACTAAGCAGTAATTAATGTGCACATGCAGTTTTTCAAGACAAACACGTTTCCCACTTAACCAAATGATTATGACTATTTTTATCTCACCTAATTATATTCTGATAAAATATGACAGTTTCAGTATTTACCACAAATAAGTCAAGTAAATAAAAAATGCCACGTAAGCATCAGAGTTTCCATCAGGATTTGCATCAGAACTTGACTAACATCAGAATTTAACGGTCATCAGAACATGGCATCTGTACTCAAAAAGTGAATGTTTGTTACTGTGATTTTTCATACAAATACAGACTTGTTTCTTCAGAGTTTAATCATCAGAACTTCCATCTGAACTTGTCCTCGGAACTTATGCATATTACACTTAACTGTTTATCTAAAACAACTTAATCACCACAGTAATTTTCATCATTCATATGGAGTGATAGTGTGTGCATTAGTAAAATATCAGATAAATATTAAAGTCTGATAAACTTCAGTACATCTTAGAAATAAGGCATAACTAAGAAAAGTGCTTAAAATCTGTCATTAAAAATGAAGTCTACTATATGTAATATATAATAGATGATGTCAAAGATTACTGGAGCTAATAATATCATCAACATCTATGATCTGAGTATATCAGAAGAGTTGAAGGCAGCAGGTAAGAGCAGAATATCAAAGGATGGAAGATTTTTAAATATAAAAGTTGGCTCTTTGTCAAGTTACAGGATAGGGATGTTAGCTAGATATCCTAAGCCAGATTTGCTGAAACTAATAGAGGCTCTAGCTGACACCCCTATTCTAGAAGAATTGGAAATACTTGTGCAAATTAAGAACATAATTGAGAAAGAATCAGACAGCTCAGTCTTTACTTAATTATTGTAAACTGTCCAATGTACAAGTGTTGTATCAGCTTTTGTATCATTTTATTTTCATTCTTTAACTTAGGGTTAGTCTTGTTAACAGGCATGAATTTGTGATAAGCAATCTTCTCACAAATTGGAAGAGATTGTTGTGCAAGACATGCCTGTATCATAACAAGACTAAGTCATATTGACAACCCTAAGATTAGTTGTATTGTAACCTTAATCTGTAATTCATACTTGTAACAGTTAATGTCTGTAAAATGTAAATGGAGCAGACTGGAGCATTTTTCTCTAAACAGTGTCAAGCCTAAGAATTCTATCTGGAAGAAGATCAAGAAGATCATGTCTCAGAAGAATTATGAAGAAGCTTGGAGTTGAATAAATCTGTTTGGTGTAAAACATTCTAAGTCAAGATCACTACAAGTCATAGAATTAGTGTTATAGAAAAATCATTCGAGAACTCCAGAATGACTTATCGAGAAGTCATTTAAACTCTAGAGAGTACCGACGGATGAGTAACATCTACCCGACGGATGAGCAATATCTACTCGACGGATGAGGAATGTCTACTCGACGGATAAGCCATCACTACTCGACGGATAAGGAACATCCACCGGGTGTAGAGAACTCAGGAATTGTCTGTCGAGAACTCGGAGATATCAACAAGTATACATTCATTAGAGAACTCTGAGTTATCGATAAGCCAAAGTCCATTAGAGAACTCTAAGTTATCGATAAACCAAAATTCACTAGAGAACTCAGAGTTGTCGATAAGTCTAGGCAACAATGAAGTTTCAGAGATATCGACAAGCCAACATGCCTATTGAGATATCGAGTTCTCTACAGCTTAACTGAAGATCTCGAAGTGAAGAAATTTCTCTAAGTACAGAATTGCAGAACAGTTCAATATCCAAGGTTACAAATCAACAAAAAATTCACACAGCTGGATTGACAAGTCTACAAAAAGCAGCTTGAGAGATGTGCAAGATCAACGACAAAGATTAACTGATAGAAGAGATTAAAGTTAACACGGGATGCTAAATATATGCTAAACCAGAAATGGAAGATTTGCTTTTCTATAAATAGAAATGACAAGTGAAAGTTTAGAAAAGCTAATAGCATGTTTATTATCCACTGTATAAACCAGCAGTTAATTGAGTTATAAAGTTAACACTGGTCCTCTAGTTAAGTTAAGAAGAACAATCAGAATAGAAGCGTGTGTGTTCTCTCTCAAGAAAGAAGCTAAGTTCTAAAACAAGAACTTAGAGATTTTGTAGCAAAACACTGCTTGATTTTTAATATAAAAATAAGTGAGTTTTGAAGATCTTTGTTTTACATATTTGCACAGCTATTTATGTTTAACATCCATTCTACTAAATCATAAACAACAACCAACTGCTAAAGCCTAAGTAGATCGAAAATCAAACATTTAAGCTAAAACACATTCACCCCCCCTGTGTTGTATTCATATCTAACAAGTGGTATCAGAGCAAAATCTGAAAGTAAACAGATTAGATCTTGGAAAAATGAATACACAGAAAATCAGTAGTATCAAGATTCCTCCCTTTGATAAGGCCAATTACACTTTATGGAAAAAGAAAATGTTGTTGTTTATAAGAATGACCAATCATCTCTAAATTGGTATCCTCAAGAATGGGCCCTTCACTCCTGTAGTTAGAGTTGAGGAAACTACATATGGAGATATGGTTATTCCAGCTCATTATGCTCCCAAGGATCCTTCTGAGTATACTGAACCTGAAAGAGAGAAAGTTTCCCTAGACAGTGCTTTACAACTGATACTAATTGAGTCACTTGACAATGTAATGTATAATAACATTGTCAACTGTGACACTGCTAAACAGATCTGGGAAAAGATTGAAATACTTTATGAAGGAACTGAGGAGGTTAGGTCAAATCAAAGAAGGATATTGATTTCTCAGTATGAGGGTTTTATGGCTAAACCAAAGGAGGGTATTACTGATGTGTTTGAAAAGTTTAATAAGCTGATAAATGACTTGCAGCTTCATGAAATTTTTTATGATGTTGAAGAAGTGAATTTGAAGTTCTTGCTCACTTTCCCTAACCATTTGGAACAAAAGATCTCTGCAATCAGAGAAGGAAGGGATCTGAGTAGAGTCACACTGGAAGTGCTCTATGGGGTTCTGAAAACTTATGAACTTGAAATGATTCAAAAGAAGTCATTAAGAGCTGGTCAAGGATATGTAATGGATGGCTCAAGTGCACTGATTGTGAATGATGGCCAGACTTCTAATGATGAGCAAAGATTCCCAACTCCAGCAACTTCTACAAGTGAGAAAAGAGTCAATGACACTGAAGAACAAGTCATACTGGAATTGGATGAAGAAGATGAGTTCTACACTCTTGATGAGCTTGATGAGCTAGACAAATTAATGGCTTACTTGGCTAGAAAATTCTATAATATTAGAGTAAAGAAACCAAGATTTTTCAAGAGCAAAGGACAGTCCTTCAACAAAGATAGCAGCTGAAAAGGAAAAGGGAAGTACACTCCTGATAGCAAAACTGGCTACAAAACTGGATCTGTTGATAGATAAAAAATAAGGTGCTTTAACTGTGATGAGTTGGGCCATTTTGCTACAGAATGTAGAAAACCCAAGAAGGCAAAGAAAGACAAAGCCTATCTTGAATTGGAAGTAAAGTATGATGCTCTTCTAAAGAAGCAACAAGGGAAAGCTTATATTGCAGAAGGCAATAGCTGGGATGATTCAGATAATGATGAAGATGAAGAAGTTGGAAACTATACATTCATGGCCTTGGAGCAAGGAGATTCTTCATCATCTAAATCACAGGTACCAACTCTTACCATAATTGATTTAAATGTGAGTCAATATAAGGAAACTGTTGAAAAGATGAGCACAAAAATGTTCCACATTCATACAAGCATGGTTGCTGCAAATGAGGAAGTTAGCAGATTGAAAAAGATCAATGAAAAACTTGAGAGTGAAATACAAGAGACTGAATTGTTGCTGGTTGAGCTTGATACTGCTAAGCAAGAAAATGCATACTTAAAGAAAAAATTAAAGTGTGCAAGTGAAATTGAAGCAGTATTGAGAGAAAGCTGGAGAAGAATGAAGTGAAGCTGAAATCCTTCAAAAATGCTTCTGATTTGATTGGCCAATATCATGAAAAGAACAAGCCATGTGCAAACATTGCCATTGGTCTTGATTATGAGGATTTGAACAACAAGAGGAAGTCTGTCAGTGACAAAGGGAAATCAACTGAAACTGAAGATGTTCCAATTATTTTGAAGAAAATTAAATCACCTTTGTTCAAGGCATGTGAAGTGAACTTCAGTGAAGAAGAGTTGATCATCAAACAGGAGATAGCTGATGAGGACAAGGAAAAGAAAAATGATGAGACAACTCAGTCTTCCTCTTTGTTGAAACACCAAAAGCCAATCAAGAAACTAAGGAGACCGTGAAGGAGATTCAAGCTAAACAGGTCAAAAAGAAAAAGAAGAATAGAAATGGAAAGATTGGGATAAACAAAAGCAATAATTTTGCTTATGTTGCAGATGCTCCTAGAAAGAGGTGTGAGAATTGTGGATCAATGAATCACCTAACTCATCTTTGTAAAAAGATGTTAGTAATTCACCTGAAGGAGTCTGCAAGTACAATGAAGCTAAGGCAAATGATCCCTATTCATTATGTGACAAGTTTGACTGCATTCCCTGCAACATGAAAGTGATGAAGAGTTGCTACAAATTGAGAATTGATCTCATAGAATCAAAAGTTGGTTCTATATCTGAAAGGGAAAATGCTCAACAGTCTATGAATTCCATTTTATCTCAAAATTCTCATTCTACTTCTGCAAAATCAGTTAAAAAGAAGAAAGTGCCCAACGCAGCATGGGTAGCTAAACACACTTAATCCTCATTGTGTGCAGGGCAAAGGGAAGAAGGTCATATAGATCATTGATAGTGGATGTTCCAGGCATATGACAGGTGATAAGGCCCTGCTATCACAATTTGAGGAGATGGCTGGCCCTTTGGTGACCTTTGGAGATAACAACAAAGGATTCACAATGGGATATGGCAAGTTTTTTTCTGGAAATGTTGTCATTGAAGATGTAGCACTAGTTGCTGGATTAGAAGTAAATCTTCTAAGTGTTAGTCAATTTGCAGACAGAGGTTTTCAAGTTGTTTTCAACAAAGAAAATTGTGTTTTTATTAGCAAAAAGACTGGTGAAATTGCTCTTAAGGGAGTAAGAAAGGGAAGTTTGTTTATTGCAGATTTAGACTCAACAAATAAGGAAGGAGTGTGTTGTTTCTACACCAAGGCATCAGAAGAGCAAAGCAAACTGTGGCATAAAAAGCTATCTCACTTGAATTTCAAAGCAATCAACACCTTAGTCAAGAAGGAGCTTGTGAGAGACATGCCTAGTCTGGAATTTACTCAACTGGAAGTTTGTGAAGCTTGTCAGAAAGGAAAGATGAAAAGATCAAGTCACAAGTCAAAATCTGTGAATTCCATAAGTGCACCTCTGCAACTTATTCACATGGACTTGTTTGGGCCGGTAAATGTCTTGTCCAATTCAAGGAACAAATATTCCCTTGTCATGGTTGATGATTTTTCAAGATACACTTGGGTTGAGTTCATGTACTCTAACGATGAAACTCCAAACATTATAATTGAGCACATCAAGAAAATTGAGAAGCAAGCTGAAGGAAAAGTTAGTGTGAAAAGATTGAGGAGTGATATTGGAACAGAATTCAGAAACTCAACATTAAGTGAATTCTGCAAAAGCAAAGGCATTGTTCAAGAATTTTCAGCAGCTAGAACACCTCAACAGAATGGAGTGGTTGAGAGGAAAAATAGAACATTGGTTGAAGCTGCTAGAACTTTGCTACAAGATGCTCAGTTGCCAACTAGTTTTTGGAAGAGGCTGTTAATACTGCATGCTCCACTCAA